>NC_142344.1:22355000-22506136 GCF_054954075.1 Amborella trichopoda
ACATTATTCAAAAGAAGCAATGACACAAATGTGTCTAGCCATAAGCCAACATACTACACCTACGTCGCCGTCCATGTAACATTGCTCCTATTTCATTTGCTGGATGCTTAAATGATGTTGGTACTTCTGTAACTTTTAGGAGCTTTGTTTGGTATACCTAAGCTCTGCCATCTCTGGAAATTTTTTTTTCATGTTCATCTGGTTTTACTTCAGGTTTAAAGTAAGTTTTGTGCCATGCGAAAATTTTATCAGCAATCATCAATCTGCCGCTTCAATTTGAACTTTTTTCACTTCTGCATGGTATTTATTGCCAAATCATGTGTCAAAAAGTTTAATATGGTATCAATACTCTTTTTTAACCCTTCCAACATGTATTGAGAGGTTCAGTTATTTATTTATTTATCCTCAGCTGTTCATTCATTTTAAAGAATCAAAGAGAGAAGAGGGCACCCAATTTGAAATGCATGGGTAACAGCACAAACTAAGTTTCCGAGCCACAGTGTTGCTAATACAAATTACTCTTCCATACTTGGGTTTTGGATGGGTTCAAGAAGGAATCAGTAACAAATTAACTGCTTGAATTTCTTTCTTAATTTCAAGAAAACTGAAAAATATCTATGGCCAAAAGCATAAAAAGACATGCATATATATATATATATATATGCTGAACATCCAAGAGTGCCACAGTTTCAAAAATTGGAGGAAATTGTCCATGTCCAGACCAACCAAAACAGCACAATGTACTGTAAGCAACATGATAATGTATCAAAACCCATATGGGAGATTCAGCACCATCTCCATAAATTTACAGAAAATTGGGTTCATCTTTGTTTTGGTTATCCAAGATTGGAGATCCAAACAAGAACCAACATCAAGACAACTAGCTCAATAATGGAAGATGAAGCCTCTCTCGAGTCCCATTTTTGTTGTTAGAGTTAGTTGAACTTTTATGTATTTCATCCTTGTGTCCAAACAAGGCTTTCCCGCCATCCTTCTCTCACTTTTTACTTCTATTGTGTAGACACCCCCCTCTAAATTCTCGCTAAGCGGTTGATCTCTCTTTGAGATCGGCGCAAATCAGAACGTAGCATATTGATACGTAATTCCCGGAATGTAGTAATCACAGTGGTTTTCAGTATGCAGATAAAAATTGTCTTCTAAACATGTCCTATTGTTCGGAGAATATGTAACTCATCTCCTTCCTCCTCTCCATAACTGTCATAAAGATGAGGCTCAGAAAAAACTGAAGATTGAGACAATGTATCACCTGGATGGTGATTGAAAATACCATCCTCTCTCATGGAGGCATATTGTACTCGCATGCTTAAATTCTCATCCAACGAAATCGGGTCGATCCCATCTTCCCCATCTGCCATTGAATC
Organism: Amborella trichopoda; assembly: GCF_054954075.1. Classification (NCBI taxonomy): domain Eukaryota; kingdom Viridiplantae; phylum Streptophyta; class Magnoliopsida; order Amborellales; family Amborellaceae; genus Amborella; species Amborella trichopoda. Next base: position 22,356,383 of record NC_142344.1, read on the forward strand.
CAGAGATGTTGTTGATGTTGCACTTCTAAGGTTGGCATGCAAAGAGCCATGTTTCGACCTTTCCTTAACTCTCTTACACCAACCGTGAAGTGATTCTCTAACGTCCTCTGCGATCAATGCCTTCTTGAACCGAGACCCCATCTGAGGCACAAAAACAAATACCTCAGTGCAAAGGAGACGCTCAAAATTAGTTGTGTATTTTTTTGCAAATGGCCACAATGTTCTGATATGGGTAGTGCTCTACAAACTGCTCAATAGATGATCTCCGTTTTTCTACTGACAAAAGGGTCTCTAATTGACCCTTAATTTCTTAATGTCATTAGTTGATGATTATGAGGGTTAAGGGTGGACTCTTTCTTCATGGGATTCGTAAATGTGTATTAAATGAATATGGTTGGGGATCAAATGAATATGGTTGAAGGAACCTTTGGTTTTGTAGACTACCATGTGCACAAGAGCCTGATTTACAACCTAAATGCTAAATGCCACCAAGAATTAGATAAAAACCTGCAGATTCAGAAGGTTTTGAGAATGAAAAAGAACTCTCCAGAGAATCCAAAAAGCACATCCTTTCTCTTCAGAAACCACAGCTAGCCACCTTACCTAATGAAATCAATGCAAGAGAAGAACATCCAAGAGAACTTAATTCAGCAGTGTCACCCTAGCACTTAGTTTTGCTCATCTTTCAGAGCTGAACATATTCCTACATTTCAATGATTTCGACACCTCAAATATATAACTCCAGATTTGATTTTAGATAATTTTTTGTGTTATTAATGCTAAAATAATGTGATATATATATATGGGTGTAGTTTATCTAGAGCCGAGGCTCCAAACAATCAAAGTAAATGCACCTTCAAATAGTGTTGAGAAATGTGGTTTCAATATTGGAAATCTTTGTGATAGCCATAAAATATATTTTTATTTTTAATTATAAAATTTAAAACTTCAAAAATAGTATAGATCGAGCAGATCTTTGAAAGCTTGAAAATTGACATTCTAAACATGTTACAAGAAGTACTATTTCCAAAACTTGAAATCCATTTTTTTCTCATGTCCATGCATCTTGATGTCAAGATGATCAATTTGGGAACATTTGGGCATCAAACGACCTCTTTTAGTGGAGTGTTTTGAGGTAGGCTCTAACTTGATTGTTTAGAGCCTCAGCTTTATATAAATTTTTCCATATATATATATGGAAAAGTCTTCCCAACGCCTACAGGTGGAAATGAATAGTGATTTCGCCTACCCTCATCACCATCCAAAGATCATCACACGGTCACAATTGTCCGGTAGTGTTTCATATTTCATTTGTTTTTTCTACAAATCGAAATGATCTGAAATTTGAAGCGTGTGTACATCTTAGTGAGAAGCACCTAATAAAAATATAAAAAAAATAATTCGAGAAAAAAAAATTGACCAAAATACCCCTGAAACTTTTCGGAGGTATTTTGGTCAATTTATTTCATGTAAAATAATTTTTTTGATATTTTTCGTAGATTCGCCTATTTTTGCTAAACATATGCTCTAAATTCCAGATCATTCCGATTTGTAGAAAACACATGAAAAATAAAACATTACCGGACAATCGTGACTGTGCGATGAACTTTGGATGGTGAAGAGGGTAGGCGAAATCATTGTTCATTTTCGCTTATAGGAGTTTTGTACTATCTTCATATATATATGGAAAAGTCTTCCCAACGTCTATAAGAGAAAATGAACAATGATTTTCCCTACCCTCATCACCGTCCAAAGTTCATCGCACGGTCATGATTGTTCGATAGTGTTTCATTTTTTAGTTTCTTTCTACAAATCAGAATGATCTGAAATTTGGAACGTGTATACATCTTAGTGAGGCGCACCTAATAAAAATATACAAAAAAATAATTCGTAAAAGAATTGATCAAAATACCCCCTAAATATTTTGGGGGTATTTTGGTTAATTTTTTTCATGTAAAATATTTTTTTGATATTTTCGTAGATTCGCCTATTTTTTATGAACACACCCTCCAAATTTCAAGTCATTCCAATTTGTAGAAAAAAAATGAAATACTACTGGACAATCGTGACCTTATATATATATATATATATGGGTGCGGTTTGTATAGCGCCTAGGCTCTAAACAATCAAATTAGAGCCTACTTTCAAATAGTATCGAGAAATGTAGTTTCAATACTGAAAATCTTTGTGATAGCCTTAAAATATATTTTAATCTTTATTTATAAGATTTAAAGCTTCAAAAATAGTGTAGATCGACATATCTATGAAAACTTCAAAATCTTGAAAATTGACGGTCTAAAAATGCGTTACAAAATACATTATTTCTCAAACTTGAAATCCATTTTTTTCTCATGCCCATGCATCTTGATGTCAAGATGATCAATTTGAGGATATTTGGGTATAAAAACAACATCTTCTAGTAATTGAGGTAGGCTCAAATTTGATTGTTTAGAGCCTCGACTCTATATAAACTTTTCCCTATATATATATATATATATATATATATATATATATATATATATATATATAGGGTATGGTTTTTATAAAGTTGCAACCTTAAATAATCCAATTAAGACACACCTCCAAAATGGAAAATCGAATAGATCTATAAGCATATGAAAATCTTGAAAATGGACGGTCTAGATAATGTGTTGCAAGATGCTCTATTTTTGGGACTCGTAATCTTTTTTTTTTTTTCATATTCATACACCTCGATGTTGAGATGATCAATTAGAGGGTTTTTCAACATTGAAACAACATTCTTCAATGGATTTTTTAGGTGTATCTGTAATTCTACATTTTAAGGTTGCAACCTTATATAAACTTTTCCCATATATATATATATATATATATGGGGGTAATGATATCAACATACGTTGTTTGGTGCTTGCATTATTACAATGTTTATGCTTGAAGGGATTAAACTTTTTACTACTTTGTCAAATTCAGAACCTTCATGACAAATCTATTGTCTAGCCACGGTGAAATGTTCAACAAAGAGTCAACAACATGTCGTATCTATGGATAATTCTATGAATCATCATTCATATCCATTCATTCTGGACTTGTCCAAAATATTATTTTCATTTTTGAAACGATATATATAAATATATATATATATATATATATATATATATATATATATATATGGGAAAGGATTTTTTCTTTTGAATCTTAGCCCGATCCAATGGTCACAACTTCATTATGTATTTGAATTTTAATTTTTTCTACCAATCCAAATCACTTGAAATTTTGAACGTTTAATCTTCAAAAATAGGATAATGTATTAAAAATAAGAAAACAATTCGCACAATATAAATTGACCAAAATACCTTTAAAAATTTTCGAGGGTATTTTGGTCAATTTATATTGCGCAAATGTTTTTATATATTTTTTTAGGTGCGCCTTGATGAGTAGAATATACGCCTAAAATTCCAAGCGATTTGGATTTTTAAAAAAAAATGAAAATTTAAATACGAAATAAGGTTGTGACAGTCAGATCGTCCCATATTCAATCTGGGCCGTTGGTTGACACTGTAGCCGTCAGCCCGTGGGCTAACAGAATCCATTATATCTATATATACAAAAAATGCTGAGATTAACCGACTAGCTCATACCAGCATATGTGTTCATATGAGCCCAAAGACCCAGATTGAATATGGGCCGATTTGATGGTCACAACCTCAATTTGTATTTGAATTTTAATTTTTTTTTATACAAGTCCAAATAGTTTGAAATTTAGACATGTATTCTTCTCAACAATGCGCACCTAATAAAAATATAATAAAAAAAATTCATAAAATATAAATTAACCAAAATACCCCTGAAATGTTTCGAGGGTAATTTGGTCTATTTATGTTGCATCAAATATTTGTTGACATTTTTATTGGATTTTTTTATTTTTAAAAAACACGCCTAAAATATCAACCGCACCTAAAATATCAACCGATTTGGATTTATAGAAAAAACATTAAAATTCAAAGACGAAATACAATCGTGATCATTAGATCGGCCCAGATTGAATCTGGGCCATCAGGCTCATATGTAGCTGTAGGCTATTGGGCCTACGCCATCACTTCCCATATATATATATATATATATATATATATATATATATATATATATATATATATATATATATATATATATATGGAAGCATCTACACAATGCCTATGGGCAAGATGTTACAGTGATCTCGCCTATAGTACCATTGCCGTCCATTTTTTTTCTGGCGGTGAGGATTTTTTACGGACATGCTATGTCTGTGGCGATCGAAAAATCCACAGAAATCGCCACAGACCATGCGCCGTCGGTTGCGCCTCCGTTGAATAAACCGTCATAGACATCGCAAGTCTGTGATGGTGGCAAATACTATTCATTTTTGCCTATAGGTGTTTTTAAGCTTTTTCTTATATATGTTAGGTTTTGTTAAGTTACACCACTTGGTGGTGTATACCCTTAAAGTCCTCAACATTTTTGGATACTTAAAAACCCTTGAATCGTAATACAAAAATTTTCAAGTAGGGGCATTTTTTATCATTTAGAAGGGTAGAATAAATATTTTTATAAAAAAATAATGCCATTCTATTAGTAGTTCAAAAACAATTAATGCATCTTGCAAGTGATGTCACACACCATGTTGATGATGTCATTGTTCACTATTGTTAATAAATGCTTTTGTTTATATTAGAAGTTTCTACTTTATCTTTTATTAATTACTTAAAATACCCCTAGACAAAAAGTTACTACACTATAGGATAAGGGTATCTAAGTGTCCAAAAATGTTGAGGACTTTAAGGATATACACTACCAAGTGGTGTAGCCTAACACACACACACACACACACACACACACATATATATATATATCTATATATCGGAACTTGGGCTTCACACATGGGACTTTGGCTTCATGCATGGGAACTTGGGTGCAAGAAGTTGCATGCAAGTATGGGAAATAGGGCACATGGGTAATCTAGTTAATTTCACATTTTATTAGGGGTGTTTTGGTCATTTTCTAGTTCCAGATATGTATGGACATTGTTGTAACAGTTAGCTACTTTTGTTGCTAACTTGATAATGGAAATCTTTTTCCTCCTCCTTGGTGTAGAGAGAGATTGCGAGAGAATTCCCATTCTTGTGGACCTCAGGTAGCTATAGTTGGAAGGCCATCCTTGTCTACTATGAGTACCTTGACTGGTAAGAGTTAGAACTGAAATTCTCTTCCTCTTCATTCCCTTGATCGAGATGAAGGAAGCTGGATCATTGTTGCACCATCGGCGTCAAATCTTTACTTTTTGGTGCCGGTTTTGCACCACTTGGTATCAAAGCCAAGATTGGTCGGGCTTGGTCCATTGTGATGGCTGCATGAAGTAGGAGTCGTGGTCGAAGAAATATAGGTTGTGAACTCGATAGATTGGCGAAGACTCTGCACATTCTATAACGGAATCGATCTATATACTTTGCAAGATAGAAATCAGCTGAATATGAGAAGATCCCTGGTTATAGATTCCATCCATGAGAGCTTGTTTCGGAAGCACCCTGAGTCGGAGATGGACACGACTTCACTTAGCTCAGAATTGGAAGTCAACATGTTAGTATACAAAGGCATCAGTGAAGGCATGAGTCTGATGGTGATGCAAGTGTCCAAACCGGAAGGAGTAGGCATGAAGATTCTTTGAATGGAAGGATTGTCGGATTCAAAGAAAGTAAAATTAGATGTAATTAAGCTTCGGGGATGTGCATCTATATGTTTGGAGGTATTTTGCCACAAAAAATAAAAATAATATATATCTATATAGATATATATATATATATATATATATATATATATCACCAAGCTCAAGAAGAGGCAATGTCTCGCCAAAACAATTCCCAGCATGATGACTACCAAAATACCCAAAGAACCACTGGAAGTGGCTACAATGGGTAAAAATCAGTATCATGATAAATAAATAGATGAAAGGTCTCTTTTATATAATTAAATAAAGCTCCCTGCCATTTTGGCAGGGAGTCCGGAGTTGGTGGACATCTATATGGGCCGAATGTGATTCGAAGCCAACAACAATGTCTTGCAAAAAAGTCCAAGCAACGGAAGCTTTTGCAAATAGTCGGGGGACCATATCTCCCAATTCCTACAGCCAAAGGAGCCCAAATTTTAGTATGTTGTTCCTGGCAATATGAGCTTTTCATCCATATATGGAACGATAGATTCCTCCACTCGAATTAAGGTCGAATCGAGCAAAAAATGTTGGATGTTTGCAACAGGTGATGTGTATCAGTCCCCATGACACTCTTGGAGCAATATCTCACAATCCGTATGGCGTATCGAGCCAAAATTTTGCATGAAGCTTTTTTACTCAGAGACAAATACATCTACATTTGGAAATACATAATCAAAATCTAATTAAGGGGGTAAATCCTAGTGAGAAGACGTTTAAATTTATGAGTATGCAGTTTCCAAAAATAAAAAGAAATAAAGAGTCATATCTCTCCAATCTGGCATCATCTTGAGCCGAAATTTTTACCAAACATCAGTCTCAGCATTCTCTATAATAATCTACTAATCGATCGTCAAATAATGACCGAATTCAAGCGCAAAGATCAGCATCATCATTTTAGCCTTTTCCCAATTAATTGGGATTGGCTGCATGAATCCTAGTTCTCCATTTTGCTCTATTAAAGGCCCTATCCTTAGTGAGGCCATAAGTCCTCATATCTTTTTGGACTTCTTTCAACCATGTCCTTTTAGTCTTACACCTTGTCCTTTTCAGTCCTTTCACTAGAACTAACTCAGTGCCATACATGGCCAGCCCACCTAAGACTACTCTCTCTCATTTTAACACGCCTAAATTCGAGTGCAAGGAGGAGCTACAGAAAAGGGTATGCAATTTTTACCAGAAATAGAAAAACAAAACTCAAAATTAGCAAAACTTGACGAATCGATGACAGTTTTCGCCAAATTTTGTTGCAAATTGATCGTAGTTGGTTGCTTCACAATTTTATGGAAGGATTTTGGGTGGAAATGGCAGAAAAATGGTCCGATTTGATGGGTTTGGAGGTGGATGAAGAAGTAAGTCTCCTCAAGGGAAGATCATGAAAAATTTCAAAGTTTAGATGTCCTTTTTGGTAATTTTCAGTCAAGTTCGAAATTATTTTTAGTAATCCACCCCCTTTAAGCCATACTTTTATTTTCCATCCACCAATTTTTAGTTTTCCACCTATGTTTTCCCATTTTCCCATGTCGTGCGATTGGCCCAACCACGGAGAGGGGACATGCGGCATCAATTTCGGGAATATAATATTATCAGAAGTAGAATTGAATCTTTTAAACATGTTAGGTAGTTCATTGGAGCTTTCCCTCCTGCTCACATTTGCAAGTGTCCAGGTGTCTAAGTGACTTGCTCCTGGACTACTAGTAAAAAGAAGAAAAAAAAAAAAAAAAAAGAGAAGAGAAGAAAGAAAAAAGAAAGGTGGACCGAGGGTCTCATGACTTGTTCCCAGCTGAAAGACACAAAAGATAGAGATGGGAAGAAAATGGTAAGCCGAGGGTCTTACAACCTATTCCTAGCCACCAGATACAAGAAATAGCGAGAATGAAAACGTCGAGCGTCTAATAATTTGCTCCCGACCGTCTAAGATATTTTGTGGCACATTCAATGTCTTCACGACTTGCTCCTAGTCACCAGGCATTTTGACCATGTTGGGTATCTTGGTGACTTACTCCTGGACATGGTCCAGGAATTTTGATGCTAGTTGTTTTTATGTCTTGTTTCCGAGCATTTGAGAAATTTTGTGGCGCAGTGTGTTCATGACATGCACCCAGTCGCCAGAAAATTTGACCATGTTGAGTGTTTGGTGACACTCCCTTGAACATGGTCGAGGAATTTTGATGCCGAGTGTCTTTGTGACTTTCTCCTGGATATCTGAGAAATTTTGTTGCGCACTAGGTGTCTTCACGACTTGCTCCCAGACACCAGAAATTTTGACCATGTTGGGTGTCTTGACGACACTCTCCTAGACACGGTCGAGGAATTTTGACGCCGATTGTCTTTGTGACTTGCTCCCTGGCATTTGGGAAATTTTGTTGCGCACTGAATGTCTTCACGACTTGCTCCCAGTCACCAGAAATTTTGACTATGTTGGATGTATTGGTGACACACTCCTAGACGCGATCGAGGAATTTTGATGCCGAGTGCCTTTGTGACTAGCTCCTGAGCATCTGAAAGCTGTTGTTGAGCACTGAGTGTCTTCACGACTTGCTCCAAGTCACCAAACATTTCGACCATGCAGAGTGTCTCGGTGACTTACTCATGGACATAGTCGAGGAATTTTGATGCCAGGCGTCTTTGTGACTTGCTCGCGAGCATCTGAAATTTTTTGTTGCGCACTGAGTGTCTTCACGACTTGCTCCCAATTACCGACATTTTGACCATGCTAAGTATCTTGGTGACTAACTCGGGTGTCTTTGTGACTTGCTCCCAGCATTTGAGAAATTTTGTGGCTCACTGAGTGTCTTCACGACTGGTAACTGGGTGTCTTACTCTCAAACCTGGTTAGGAAATTTTGATGCGGAGTATCTCTGTGACTTGCTCCCGGACCTCTCAGAAATTTTGTGCTAAAAAAGGTGTCTTCATGACTTGCTCTTAGCAGCCAAGAATTTTTCGAAGTGTACTGGTTCTCTCTGTGACTTGCTCTCAGCCACCGCATAATTTCCCAACCTTTTTAAATATTTATTCTGAGTCCTTTCTTTCTTTGTTTTTCTTTCTTTTTCTTGTGGGACTCGTGCTGTGAGCGGCAAATTTCTATCTTGCTCAGAATAATTATTCGAAGTTTTTTAATATTTTTTTGAAGCCTTTGATAATTTTTGGACCCATGCCGCCCCCTGCAAAATTTATCGTGCTCAAACTAGTTTTTTTTTTTTAGCCCCAAAAACGTTTTTGGACTCATGCTACCACCGACAATTTTTTCCATGTTCAAAACTATTTTTTCGAGCCTCTAAAATTTACTTAGACTCATGCCCCCACCAACAAATTATATCATGCTTGAGACAACTTTCCGAGCTTCTTAAATACTTTGAGGCACTAAAAATATTTGGTGCTAGCTATGTCTACCGCCAGAGCTCGGATGAGGTAGGCCGAAATTTTAGGCCCACAGTTAGAGGGCTTATTGTGCATAGTGCCTATGGTGAGAGGTTTTTCTTTTGCTTTTTTTTTTGAGGTTTACAATGAGTTTGGGGGAGTGTTTTGAGAAAGAGAGATCAACGATGAGTTGAATGTGGGTTTTTAGAGAGTGAGATCAAAGGTGAGTTAAGTGAGGGTTTTTAGAGAGAGATCTATGGAGTTAAGTGAGGGTTAAGAGAGATAGATCTACGATGAGCTTGGGGTGAGAGTTTTAAGAGAGAGATCAATGGCGAGTTGAGTGGGGTGTTTTAGCGAGAGAGATATAGGGTGCGATGGGTGAGGGTTTTTAGAAAGAGAAATGAGAAGACATTCTCAGTGAGTTCTACCTTACCCAAGTTGGCATTCAAGATTTTCATATGTTTATAGATCTATTTGATTTGCCTACCTTGCCCAATCGTAGATCCACCCCGGGGCTTCTGACACTGAGTTGGGCCTTTTTTCACGCGGTCTTCAAAAGGACTTTGTATAGGGGGTGCACCGGGTCTTTGTGGGCTTGAGAGGGGGTGCACCGGGTCTTTGTGGGCTTGAGAGGGGGTGCACCGGGTCTTTGTGGGCTTGAGAGGGGTGTCCTGGGGTTCATATGGGCTTGAAAAGGGCGCCATGGGTCCATATGGGCTTGAGAGGGGGTGCCCCTGGGGTTTCATAAAGACTTGAGAGGGATTCATATGGGCTTGAAAGGGGTGCCCCAGTGCCCCAGGTCCATTTAGGATTAAGGGGATGCCCATGGGGTTCATAAGGAATTGAGAGGGGGGCGGCCTGAGATTCATATGGGCCTTGCCTGGGGTTCATAAGGACTTGAGAGGGGGCAGCCTGGGATTCATATGGGCCATGAGATGGGGTGCCCCGAGTCCACCTAAGCTTGAGAGGGTTTGGCCTCGTTGTTCATACGAACTTGAGATGGGGTGCCCCTGGAGATCACGGCATGAGAGGCGTGGTCATAGAGGGGGCGGCCTGGGATTCACATGGGCCTTGAGAGGGGTGCCCCAGGTCCTGAGCTTGAAAGGGGCGGCCTCAGCACTTATACAAACTTGAGAGGGGTGGCCCTTGAGTTCATATGGGCTTGAGAGGTGTGGCTCTGGGGTTCATAAGAACTTGAGAGGGGTACCTCGGGTCCAAATGAGCTTGAGAGGGGGCAGCCTCAGCGCTTATATGAACTTGAGATGGGTGGCCCTGAAGTTCATATGGGCTTGAGAGGTTCATTGGTATGCGGAGAACACCAATATTTAAAATGATGGCTCTCATGGACTGTCGATGTACTCTCATGATTTGAGAGGAGACAAGGGTAGGCATCTCTACTTGCTACCTGTCAGTGCTCATGTGGCTATATGACTGCTACCTTAACACCATAAAGGGTTTCTTAGAGTCATAGAGTGCAAGCACCAATAACACAGCCTTTTTGGAAGAGGGGAAGATCAGCATCAGTTTGCTCGACATATATTTTATTGACGAGCTATCATTACTTCGGGCTGTTTATGATGAATTAGTGTCTTCAAATGAATGTATTTTTGTGGGATCCCTTATTATGGCATAGGCCCTCCAGCTGGCCTCAGGGAGTTATTCGAGGTTTAAAATCAGCGGGTAGAGGAGCTTAATGTTAAAAAGGTGTCATTACTGCTTGGATGAGATAATTCTTCGGAGGGGATCTGGACCCTCGAGAGCTTAATATACAAATATTGGAGGCCATTCAAAAAGGACAAAGGGTGTCCATGAATCATCATTAGAGGATGAATGACTTTTGGCGACCATAGATTACCAGCTTTTACAACAGCCTCCCCCTTCCTGCCCTCCACCTTATTGTGTGGACCTCGTGCAATGGCTCCAAGCTCACTATAAATACTACACAAAATGGGTTGATATTAAGGGACCCCAGCAAAAATTCATACATTTGAAAGTACAAATTCATCATAAATAACTCCAAGTAATGATAGCCCACTAATAAAATACATATCGAGCAAACTGATGCTGGGATCTCCCTCTCATCCAAAAGGGTTGTGTTGGTGTCTGCACACCATGACTTTAAGAAAGCCTTTACGACGTTAAGGCAGCGGTCATATAGCCACATAGAGCACTGACAAGCAGTTAGTAGAGATGCCCACTTACCTTAGTCTGCTCTCAAACCGTGAGAGTACATCGACAGTCCATGAGAACCATCATTTTAAATAATGGTGTTTGGCGCAGATCCAAAGACCTTCCAGGGACAAGTGAACCTCGTCACTCCAAGTCATACATTTTCTTAAAGTTGGAAGGTCCTGCCCAAGAGCAACATGTGATTGATGGGTAGTGAAATATGGATGGCCGCATGTTCGTAGTCTCACATCCCTTTTCCTTAGCAGTCTAGTCAAATTTTCAAAAACGGACTTTAGGGGACACGAAAGTGATGCTCAATAGCAATTTAAGATTTACCCCTACATTAAGAGACGCTAAGGGTAACTGGCATCTACAAGCTAGCTCTGAGCAACCCACTCTTCAGTTCTCCGCCTTCCTACTTCCTAGGAAGATTATCAAGAGACATTTTTTGGACGACTTCAGACGGTCCCGAATTTGTCATGGGCACCTGACAAGATCAATGAGTAAAGGAAAGGATGTGATCAGTGCAATTAAAGAAAAAAAGGTAGGGAAGGAGGCCCCAGATTATCCCTCTCAAGTTCATAAGGACCCTGGGACCACCCCCTCTCAAGCTCATATGGACTTGGGGCACCGGCGCACTGCCTCTCAAGTTCTTATGAACTCCAGGGCCACCCCTTCTCAAGCCCATATGACCTAGAGCACCCCTCTGAAGTTTTTATGAACAACGACCACACCCTCTCAAGCACATATGAACTCTAGGGCAACTCCTCTCAAGTTCTTATGAACTCCAGGGCCACTTCCTCTCAAGCTCAGCATATATGAACTCTGGGGCCACCCCTCTCAAGTTCTTATGAACCCCAGGGCCACGTCCTCTCAAGCCCATAAGGACCTGGAGTACGTCCTCTGAAGTTCTTACGAACCCCAACCTCTCAAGCCCTCATGGACGGGCACCCACTCTCAAGTTTTTATGAACCCTAGGGCCACCCCCTCTCAACCCATATGAACTCTAGGGCCACCCCCTCTCAAGTTCTTATGAACCTTTTTATGAACCCCAGTGCGACCCCCTCTCAAGCGCATATGAACTCCAGGGCCACCCCCAATCATGTTCATATGAACATCGATGCCATCCCCTCTCAAACCCATATGGACCTAGGGCACCCATTCCCAAGTTCTTATGAAAGCCAAGGCCCCCCCTCTCAAGCCCTTATGAACCCCAGGGCCACCACCTCTCAAGCCCATATGAACTCCGAGGCCACCCTCTCTCAAGCTCATATGAACCCCAAGGCCACCCCTCTCAAGCCCATAGGGACCTGGGCACCCATTCCCAAGTTCTTATGAACACCAGGGGTCTCTCAAGCCCATAGGGATCTGAGCACCCATTCCCAAGTTCTTATGAAAGCCAGGGCCACCCCCTCTCAAGCCCATATGAACTCTAGGGCCACCCTCTGTCAAGCGCATATGAACTCTAAGGCCACCCCCTATCATGTTCGTATGAACAACCATCCCCTCACAAGTTCTTATGAACCCAGCCTATATGGACCTCGGGCACCCCTCTCAAGTTTTTATGAACCCCACTACCACCCCTTCTCAAGCCCATATGAACTCTAGGGTCACCCTCTCTCAAGTTCATATGAACACCAGGCCTCTCAAGTTCGTATGAACACCGAGGCCACGTCTCTCAAGCTCATGTGGACCTGTGGCACCCCTCTCAACGCCCATATGAATCCCATGCTGCCCCCTTTTCAACACCCATATCAATCCCAGGCTGCTCCCTCTTCTCAACGCCCATATGAATCCCAAGTTGCACCCTCTCAAGTCTTTATGAATAGCAAGGCACCCCTCTCAACCTAGGGACACCCCCACTCAAGCCCATATGAACTCAAGGATCAACCCTCTCAAGTTCATATAAACGTCGAGGCAACCTCCTTGAGGCCACATGCTCATGGGGACCCGGGGCACCCCATCTCAAGGCCCATATGAATCCAAGGCTGTCCCCTCTCAAGTCATTATGAACCCCAAGGGTACCCATTTCAAGTCCTCATGAAACCCCTGGAGCACCCCCTCTCAATCTCATATGGACCCGGGCCACCCCTTTCAAGCCAATATGAACCCCAAGACACCCCTCTCATGCCCATTTGTGCAACCCCTCTCAAGCCCAGATGACCCCGGACACTCCCTCTCAAGCCCATATGACCTCAGGACACCCCCTCTCAAGCCCATATGGATCCAGTGCACCCCCTCTTAAGCACATATGGACCCAGGGCACCCTTGCCCATATGAACCCCATGCCACCCCTCTCAAGCCCATATAGACCCGATGCTCCCCCCCTCTCAAGCCCATATGGACCCAGCGCACCCCCTCTCAAGCCCATATGAACCCGAGGCACCTCCTCTCAAGTCCATATGGACCCAGGCCACCCCCTCTCAAACCCAAATGGACCTGAAGCACCCCCTCGCAAGCCCATACGCACCCCCCTCAAGCCCATATGAAACCTCCTCTCAAGTCCATATGAACTCGGGGCACCCCTTTCAAGCCCATATGGACCACAGGACACACCTCTTAAGCCCAAATGGACCCGGAGCACCCCCTCTCAAGCCCATATGAACCTGGGTACTCCCTCTCAAGTCTATACAAACATAGGAGACCCCCTCTCAAGACTAGGTCGGATACCTCGGACACTCTTTTTTTTCAGTTTAAGTCCAAAAAGCGACACGAATTTGAAGAAAGGGGTTGACAAAATTTTTCTAGCATCACCCCTATACAAAGTCCTTTTGAAGAGTGCGTGTAAAAGGGCCTGACTCAGTGTCAAAAGCCCCTGAGGTGGATCCACAACCGAGGTTTGAAGGGCCCAAAGCCCAACCGAAACAACGGCTAGGACCAACCCCATGCCACTCTAGAGCTTTGAAGCTGCAAAAAGATTGATAAAAATCTGCACATCAATTAAAGAGGGGTCGACAAGGTGGGATGCCCAAGATCACCCCAAAGCCCACCACTGCCCAAGAATTACCCATGCCCAAGGCAAAAGCCTTCAACCCCCCCGCCCCGCCCCGCCCCCCCCCCCACACTCAAGGAAATAGAAAAAAAAGAAAAAGAAAAAAAGAGGAAACCCCCGCTCAAAGAAATCACCACGCCCCACCCACAGTCAAGGATGCATCTCTCTTTTTCTCTCATGTTTTTGAAGGTGGGGCCTTAAATAAATAAATAAAAAAGAACAACTTCCTTTTGTTGCCTAGATATAAGGAACATAGAACCCCTTTTAAGCAATAAAATGTGAGTCCCCAAAACCTAAAACGTACTCCCTCTCTCTCCTTGGACCATTGAAACCTATAAGCCTACTCTCCCTCTCTTTGGACCACAAAACCCAAAACTACTCTATCTATAGACCACAAAACCCTAAACTACTCTTTCTCTAGACCACAAAACCCAAAAACTATTCTTTCTCTGAGCCACAAAACCAAAAACTACTCTCTCTAAACCTAAAGGACCACCAAAACTTACAACCATACTCTATCTCTCTAGAACATGAACCAAAATCATCATCTCTCTCTTTCACTTCCTCTGGCCAATGGAGATGAAAACTGCGACTTTACCTCTCTTAAAACTTAAAAACTAGTCGGAACAAAATCAACAACCTATTTTTCTTTTGTGCGAGAAAGCAAACAATTTATCTTTTTGAAAAGGCTACTCCCTCCTTTTTAAAGACCACTAACCTTGAAAGGCAATGGCCTCTCTCTCTTAAGAATTAAGACCTGTGAATATAGGCAGCTGCTCTCTCTCTACAAACCATAGTTTCAAAAAGCGTTACGACGGTCCTAGGCGGCCTGGACCCAGCGCCTAGGCGGGTGCCCAAAACCTGGGCAGCCCAGTTGAATCCAAAAAGGATTCTACAATTATATATTATATAAAATATAAGACTTAGGTATTTAAGGCACATCAGAATTCAAAGTATACTGCACATTAGCACACACTCCATAAGCACAACCATAAGTCGATTTATGTCCAATTAAAACTTAAAATTTACCAACCAAATTACCAGATCAAAGTTACATGATTATAAGATAAGCTATGCGCAACAATGTGTTGCAGCAACATTAGGAGTAGTATTGTCTTTGACAACCTATACAACAAGATGCTCCCTAACCACCTTAATTCTCTTCTCTATAACTTGGAATATGTAATGGGCATCATGAATATGATCAAACGCCTCAATAGACCTCAAAAAAACAGTCACACACAAATTCATCTGATTTCTTCTCTTCCTATCACTCCAAGCATCATTAATAATAGAAATCCCATACTGAACCCATGCATCCTTCTTAACTTCTACAACTTCCTTCGTGATACTCACCGCTTTTTTCAAAAGAGGCTCTGAAAGCTCATATGGGGTTGAGGTTTTATCCCAAGCCCAAATTGGTCAATTGCCTACTGCGACATAGAAGCTGCTTAGGAGAACGGTAATGAAAGGAATGTTCGCCTCAATAAACCATGTAGCAACATAATAAGCAGCTCTATCACTCTCTTCCTTCTTCATTATATTTTTTTGCTTCTTTGTTTTCTCTCTTACAACCTCGGGGTCAGGCCGAGGCAGAAAACTATCCATAGGGCCTGTAACCCGAGGCTTATTACTCCCAAAAGCAGAAGTAATTACAACTCTCTTTCCCATCCCCCTAATAATGGATTGTTCTACCTCTTGACATCCCTCCCCAATCCCATCCTTATCACTATCATCATCATCATAATTGACTCAAACCCCAGATCTAATATCTGCTATGGAGGCAAATCTCTCAGATTTTTTCATTTTTACCATACTAAACAAATTGGTTATTTCCTCTTTAACAACATCAGGAGTCTTTTTACACGAGGCAACATCCCCCCGACACCGGTAAGATGTTTCTTGAACCGGTTTATGCCCCCTTTTGTATCCTTCTCACAAAACTTGTATCTTATGCAATTTTTCTCATTAGGGTCTGGGTTGTAGCCTTATTTTTAATCGGGAGCACCACTCCTATTAGAGCCCGAAGAAGACATCTCAAAATAATACAACTTATATAAGCAATAAAAAAAAAATAACTTACTTTGATTGCTCAATATCAAAACTACTACCTTGTAAATGCTTTTAAGGAATCAAAATCTTCTAAAAAACCCCAATAGATTAATAAAACATCAAAAATTAAATCTAATATCAATGGGTGATGTTTTGATCAATTTCTCATAACTTTGAGTCTATTTGAGAAACCCTTTGATCCTAAAGAAATCACCAAAACCTACTATTTTGGGGGCTCTCTCTCTAAAATGGGCTCTAATGAGTTTTAGGTTTCAAATGAACTTAAAACCCCTATTTCTAGTCCCTTAGTATAAAAAAAAAAGGAAAAAAATAACTCCCACCGAAAGTTTTTTCTGCCTTTGGGGGGTTACGTGGGCGGCCGCCTAGGCGGTTTCCTAGGCACCCAGGAACCTCCGCTTTTTTTGGGCGCCTAGGCCTAAGCAATGCGCCCAAGCCCCCAGATCTGCTTGGGGGCCACCTAGGCACTGGGCGGTCTGCTTTTTGAAACACTGCTATAAGCCCACCTTTCTCTCACACTCTCAATTTTCACGAACCCAACTTCGTCTCACTCTCAGTTTTCACGAACCCAACTCCATCTCTCTCTACAAGCCCGCCTCTCTCTCACCCTGTCTCTCTACACACCCACCTCTCTGCCCCCTACAGTCGTATGTTTTGAATCTCTTCCCTAACAAAACAAAGGAAGCTAGTTTCCTTTGACAGCAACTAAAGCAACAACGTGAAACAACAAGATGATTTCAACATTTGGGAAGGCAGACAAAAGCCATCAAGCACAACAAGATACAAGGTAGACTTAGGGCTTGCTTTGTTTGTCCTAGATCTGCTGGAAGGCCATTAGATTTTTCTTCCCTTGCTTTAATTCCTCCTCAACATCAACAAATTGTAGGCTCTGGTAAGAGAGCCGTTTCCCTTAACAAAATTGGTTCAAGGAGATTGAGTGGAGGAACAGAAGTTCTTTCTTCCTAGAAGAGCTGGTAGCAACAAATGAAATAATTCTCTCTCAGCATTCACTCTTGTGCTAGAAAAGCCAATGCTTCAACGACCCCTTCCTTTTTTCTCTTCAGTAGGAGATGAATCTGTTTTCTCCCTTTCTCGCCTTCTCTCTCTCTAAATCCCCCTTACCATTCTCTCTTTCTCTAAAAACCCTCTCCCAGCTCACTACGATTGTCTTCTCTTTTTTCTTTCTAAAAACCCTCACCCTACTCATCCTAAATCTCTCTGGCTTAGAACTCTCACCCCAAGCTCACTGTAGATCTCTCTTTGAAAACGCTCACTTAACATTGATATGTCTCTAAAAACCCTCACTTAACTCACCGTTGATCTCACTCTCTAAAAACCCTCACTCAACTCATCATTGATCTCTCTTTCTCAAAACACTCCCCCAAACTCACTGTAGACCTCTCTTTAAAAAAAGAAAAACCTCTCACCATAGGCACTATGTTCAATAAGCCCTCTTAACTGTGGGCCTAACATCCGTGCGCCTACCTCATTCGAGCTCTGGCAGTAGACGTGGCTAGCACCGAAAATTTTGAGTGCCTCAAAAAGTATTTCAGAAGCTCAAAAAATTGTCTGAAGCATGATAAAATTTGCCGGTAAGTCCGAATAAATTTTAGAGGCTCGAAAAAATTATGTTGAACATGCCAAAAATCATCGGTGGCAGCTTCCAAAAAAGTTTTTGAGGCTAAAAAAAAAAACTATTTTGAGCACGACAAAATTTGTTGGTGGTGACATGGGTCCAAAAAAACAATTATCAGAGGCTACAAAAAATAATTTGAGACATTCGAATGATTATTCTGAGCATGATAGAAATTTGTTGCTCGCAGCATGAGTCCCACAAAAAACAAAAATGGACTCCGAAAAAATATTTAGAAAGGTTGGGAAATTATCCAGTGGCTGGGAGCAAGTCACAGAGACACTCAGTACACTTCGAAAAAATTTTGATTGTTGAGAGCAAGTCATGAATGCACTTTGTATATCGCAAAATTTCTCAGATGCCCAGATGCAAGTTACAGAGACACTCAGAATCAAAATTTCTCGACCAAGTCTGAGAGTAAGTCACCAAGACACCCAACACAGTCAAAATTTCTGGTGACTAAAAGCAAGACGTGAAGACACTCAGTACGCCACAAAATTTCTCATATGCCCAGGAGCAAGTCACAAAAATACCTAGCATCAAAATTCCTCGACCATATGCATGAGTAAGTCACCAAGACCCTCAGCATGGTCAAAATGTCAAGTGACTGGGAGCAAGTTGTGAAGACACTCAGTGTGCAATAAATTTCTCAGATCTCGGGAGAGAGTCACAAAGTCCCTCGGCATCAAAATTCCTCGACCGTGTCCATGAGTAAGTCACCAAGACACTCAACATGGCCAAAATGTCTGGTGACTAAGAGCAAGTCATGAAGACACTCGGTACGCAACAAAATTTCTCAGATGCCTAGGAGCAAGTCACAAAGACAGTCAACATCAAAATTCCTCGACCGTGTCCAGTAGATTATCACCAATACACCCAACATGGTCAAAATTTCTAGTGACTAGAAGCAAGTCGTGAAGACATTCAATGCGCAACAAAATTTCTCAGATGCCCGGAAGCAATTCACAAAGATACTCAGCATCAAAATTCCTTGACGAGTCCAGTAAAGTGTCACCAAGACACCCAACGTGGTCAAAATTTCTAGTGACTAGAAGCAAATCATGAAGACACTCAAAATTTCTAGTGACTAGAAGCAAATCTTGAAGACACTCAGTGCGAAATAAAATTTCTAAGTCACAAAGACACTTGGCATCAAAATTCCTCGACCGTGTCCAAGAGATTGTCACACCCAACATGGTCAAAATTTTGAGTGACTAGGAGCAAATCGTGAAAACACTCACTGCGCCGCAAAATTTCGCAAATGCCCAGAGGCAAGTCACAAAGACCCGACATCAAAATTCCTCGACTGTGTCCAGAAGTAAGTCACCAAGACACCCAACATGGTCAAAATGCCTAGTGACTAAGAGCAAGTCGTGAAGAAACTCAATGTGCCACAAAATTTCTTAGACAGGTGGGAGCAAGTTATCAGACACCCAAGGTTTTCATTTTCTCTCTATTCTTATATCTGGTGGCGGGAATAGGTCGTAAGACCCTTGGTTCACCTCAACCTTTTCTTCCCTTCTCTATCTTTTATGCTTTTATGTCTGTCAGCTAGGAACAAGCTATGAGACCCTCGATATGCCTTTATTTTCTCATTCTTCTCTTCTCTTTGTTTTTTTTTCCTTTTGACAGTTAATCCGAGAGAAAGTCACTAAGACACCTAGACACTCGCAGATGTGAGCAAGAGGGAAAACTTCAATGAAGTACAAAACACGTCGAAAAGATTCAATTTTCCTTCAGATAAATATTATCTTCCCCAAACTGATGCCGAATGTCCCGCTCCATGGCTGAGCTGATCACAAGGCATGGGAAAACATTGGTGGAAAACATACGTGGAAAACCAAATTTTGGTAGGTGGAAAATCCAAATTATAGCCCACAGGGGGGTGGATTATTAAAAATTATTTCGAGCTGGGGATGAAAATTACCAAAAAGGACATCTAAACTTTGAAATTTTTTATGATTAGCCCTTGAGGAGGCTTCCTTCATCCACAACCAAAACCCATCAAGTCGGACCCTTTTGTAGCCATTTAGACCCAAATTTCTTCCAAAAAATTACGAATCAAACCACGAACAATTTGCAACAAATTTGTGCCAAAATCGTCCTCAATTCGTCAAGTTTTGCTAAATTTGAATTTTGGTTTTCCTTTTCAAGTAAAAATTTCATACCCATTTCTATAACTTGTCCTGGTGCTTGAATTCGATTGTTATTTGGAGATCAACCAGTAGGCTCTTATGGAGGATGCTGAGACTTATGTTTGGTGAAATGTTTGGCTCAAGATGATGCCCAATTGGAGAGATATGGTTCTTTTATTTCTTTCCAGTTTTAGAAACTGCAGTCTCATAAATTTTGGCAACTTCTCACCAGGATACGACTTCTTTATTGGACTTTGATCATGTATTTCCGTATATGGATGTGTTCATCTATGAGTTAGGAAGCTTTCTGCAAAAGTTTGGCTCGATACGCTATAAGGATTGTGAGATATTGCTCCGACAGAATGGAGGTCATGGGGACTGATACACATCACTTGATGCAGACCCTCACTATTTTTTACTCGATTTGACCTTGAATCGAGCGGAGGAATCTAGCATTCTATATATGGATGAAAAGCTCATGTTGAAACGAACAACATACTAAAATTTGAGCTCGTTTGGTTATAGAAATTGGGAGATATGGTCCATGAATTTTTCCAAACAATTTCGTTGCTTGCTGTAATTCCAATGAAGATGATGAACCACAGGTACAGTATGGTCCATTGCTCTTTTCTGCATGGACCCCCTGTGGTGCATTAAAGGTGGGGCTAAAAAAAGGCACTTCTGGATATCCAATTTGGCTGCAATTTTTATCAAGGGTTTTTCTCATCATGATTTTCATCTCAAAAAAATTTGAAGCTCATTGGCCCCTTATGTATTGGGTTCCTCTTGTAAAATTGGACCGATTTCGGTGGACCCTACCTACGGTTCAAGAAGTTCGCGAGGCCATTTCTGCTTCATCTGATGTTGAATTGGGCTCAAATTTGGTTCATAGACTTTTTATAATGATACCTTCTTCCCATTAAGTTCATGGGCCATTTATTTTTTGATATCTTGAGGAAGCTTTGTAAATTGGTCATAAATCAATGCTGTGAAATGGACGATTGAGCTTTGCCGGACAATATCTTGGTCATCCGGCCTTGGATTGGCCTGATTTTTGGAGGGTAGCCTTAGAGTGCCTTGGATTAAAGATTGAATGGTTAGATTATCATTTTGGGCCAGATTGACCATATTTTGACGGAGCCTCCTCCTGGACCGTCCGATTGCTGTTTTAGGCACGATAGGACTCAGATCCTTCTCATTTTTGGCCGGGAGCTTTATTTAATCATATAGCCACTTCCAGTAGTTCTTTGGGTATTTTGTTAGTGATCATGGGAATTTATTTGGCAAGACAACGCCACTTCTTGAGCTTAGTGATATATTTTTTTGCGACAAAATACCCCCAAACATTGTATAGTGGGATCAAGTTCAGGAAGCAAGATTGCGAAAGGGATAAGACAACATTCGAACTAGGGAAAAAATGAGGGCAAAGTTGCATGATCAATTTCTTCCTCCAAACTTTGCACAAACCACGAATAAACAGTTCCATCAATTGCATAAGGATCGAAGTCAATCTGTGATTACACATAAGATTTCCATCGCTTGTCCTTGCGCATGGGGTTGGATGAGATAGAGGACCAACGGGTGGCAAGGTATATATCGGGGTTTGCAGCATCAAATCCAAAATGAACTTTCCTTGCAACACATGCCCCAAGTAGAAATACCATATCAGGCTGCATTGCGAGCCCAGGAGAGGGAAGAAGGGAGCACCAGTTGGAGGCCAGGTGTAAGCACATCGCAATCCACGAGGGTGATGCCTCCAACTCAAGGAGTTGCAGGCCCAAGTAAAGAAAGGAAGATGGGTGATCGATCCAATGCTATGCCATTATAAAACACTTGATTGCGAGCCCAAACAAATGAGCAATCTGGTGTGCAGTGTTTCCAATGTAATGAAGTGAGTCATAGGGTGGTAGAGTGCCCAACTGGATGTTAATCTTGCCGAGTTCGAGGAAAGTGGTAAGATAAAAGAGGAGGCAGTTGCTGATATAAGAGAGCCGGTTTATGACAATGAAGTCGGTCAAGAATCAAGATGAATAAGGTGAGGAGGTACCTACGGACCAAGGAGAGATGCTGCTGGTCCGAAGGGTTCTCTCTCTTCCTAAAGCCCACAAGATGATAATTGGCTGAGATCAAACATATTTTGCACCAGGTGTACTTGTGATGGGCGAGTGTGCAACCTAATCATTGATAACAGGAGTTGCGAGAACATGATGACAAAGGAGGCCGTAGATAAGTTGCGGCTAAAGGAGGTAACGCACCCACAACCCTACAAGATTGATTGGTTCAAAAGAGGAGTTGAGGTACCCATAAATTCCTTTTGCCTTGTTAAATTTTCTATAGGAAATTTTTATAAAGATGAGGTGTGGTGTGATATTACACCAATGGATGCCTGCCATATATTGCTTGGTTGCCCATGGCAATATGATCACAAGACATTCCATAACGGCGAGCGTAACACTAATACTTTTTGGAAAGATGTGCAAAAGATTGTTTTATTGTAGTTGTGAGAAGAAGTTTCACCTAAATCCATCAAGGAAGAGGGTGTGGTTTTGCTCTGCTATCAACAATTTGTTGAAGGTAGTGAAGAAGTGGGCAAAGTTTTCATGATAGTTAAAAAAGAGTTAGGACAATGGTAACCGAAACCCTTAAGCCTCTAATGGATGAATTCGTTGATCTTATGCTGAAAAAATTACCAGCTGGATTACTGCCAATAAGGAGTATACATCATTGTATTGATCTTATTCAAGGATCTAGTTTGTCAAATTTACCTACATATCGAATGAGTCCTAAGGAGCATGCGGAGTTACAGCGACAAGTTAACGAATTGCTATCTAAGGGACTGATTCGACCCAGTATGAGCCCATGTGCTGTTCCAGCACTGCTCACACCTAAGAAAGATGAGTCATGGCACATGTGTGTTGATAGTCAAGCCATAAACAAGATTACCATTAAATACCGATTTCCAATTTCGAGACTTGATGATAAGTTACACATATTGGCTGGCTCTTCTGCGGATGAGTGGAAGACATCCTTTAAGACCAATAGTGGTTTGCATGAGTGGCTTGTCATGCCATTTGGTGGGGGTGGGGGGTGTAGGCCGAGGGGGGCATGGGTGTTCATTGTAAAAATATCAAAATAAGAAAAAAAAAGGGGAAAAACATGCAAAAAAAAGAAACAAAAACAAAAATAGCAGAATATCAAAACATCATTCATTAGACAAAAACAAATATCAAACCCTAATTCAAATTTTGTATGCTGTTAACGAATCAAGAACAACAAAATTTACAAACGACAGAAAACTGTTTGTAACAGACCTTTCGATAGCTCACACAGCCAAGGAAGAATTAGATATAGATTTAGAAAAATATCTAAATCTCTATCTTACAACAGTACTAATGGATCTCCCCTCTGATCTAGCTAATCAATTTGAAGAGAGACTCGAGATTTTGAAAGATACATTGCTGAATAAATGAGAAAATCAGTCCTTTGCCAGCAGTAACAGTTCGGACAAGCCAATATTGTCAATATGATGGAACGTTAAAATAATATTTTATGGGACAACCCGATTGTAAAATTATCCAGTACACATGTTTCGATGATGCAAGGATGACGCAAAACATGATGTCATCAATGACGTAGGCACTGACGTCATCATTTGACACCTCACCGGCCACAATTAATGATGCCAAGATGACTCATCAATCACTTTAATGAAGCCCAAGACACCTCACCAGTTGACTCATCAGTCGTATTAATGAAGACCTGACAATTCAACCACTGCAATTAAGGCAACCTGGACACCTCATCTACTTTTCTTGCACATCTCAACTAATATTTGTTGGGCACGTTAGTACTTTTATATCTTCCACATTAATGGTGCAACCAACCCATTTATTGTAGAATTCAAATAGAGTTCGTAAACATTTGAAGTCTGCCCTCTATAAATGGGGGCTCAGTTTAGTTGTTTGAAGCACATCGAAAATCAGAGCTTCACTCTGAGTTCGACCTTTTGGGTTTTAGTCTTAGTTTTCTGCTTTCCCATATAAATTGTTTGCTCGGTTCTTCTGCTTCTTCCTTCTCTTCTGTGTGCCTTATCTACACAAATTCTCCATCCTTCTCATCTTCATATTTCTTGTACAACACTGTAATCTGCTTATCACTTGTGTCTGTTGCAACTCTGGTGTAACTGGTATCAGAGCTTGTTTTGATGTTAGACCTTATGCTCAGAGCTTGTAGTTGCTGTTCAAATATATGAAGTGAAGTTTGCTATTTCTTCTGGTAAGATTTATATATCTGTTTCTTTTATTTATCCTTATGATATCAATTTTATTTTGATTTAAATTATTTCTTCAGCAAGGCACTTTATTCCTTTCAATTTTTCTAAAACCCATACGCCTGTGTGTGGTTTCTCGAACTGTGAGGCCGTTTAGCCAAGAGTGCGTTTAGGTTGTTTTGTTCAAAAAACTTTTATTACAAGAGGTCTTAGGTGCCAAGAAAAACAACATGGCATAATAGACTTCTTAGCTAAAGAAAATAAATTAGATCAAAACAATTTTGAGCATTTATATCATTTAGATAAAAACGAAGAAAAATATATTTCAAAACTTAGTAGGAGTGTAAATGGACTTTTTGATTTCTGTAACCACTGGTTTAAAAATATTTCAAAAAATCAACAAAAAATTTCAGAAAAGATTTCTAAAGTAGAAAATAAAGTAGAAAGCTTAGGAATAATAAATAGTATAGACTTAAACCCTGAGTCAAAAAATTTGCTAAAAAAGTTTGAACAATTTTTGAATGAAAATACTATTTTCAAAGAGGCTTATGAACCTTCTTTCAAAAGGTCTTCTTTTTTTTTATCAAAAAGTTCAGCGTTCTTAATTTTTCCTGTCAGTGAATCTTCCCACTTTCGAAGAAACTGTAAAACATCACCTTGCAGTGTGCCTGCAAGATAGTTAAAAAATCTTTCAGTGATCCATGAAAGATTGTTTGTTATAGCAATAGTCATGGATTGTGCCCCTTCGCTGATAACTTGGTTGTATTCAGAGAAGGGAACATTTTTAATATCCAAATAAGTTCCAGTTACAGAAACTTGATATTTGTTTAGATCTTCTCGTCTCTTGTTTACAATGGGAATTGGTTTTTCAGATGTTGCAGACGTTTGAGGCTTTTCCTCAGTAGTCTGGCAAAAGTCTTCTTTGTTAGAAGCTTCCTTTTCTTTTTGAAAACTTCGCCGGTAATCTTCCCATTCTTGGGCTTAGTACCTTTAGGTTTCTGGGTAGTGATCTGGCTCTTCAACCTTTCGTTTTCCTTTTGAATCTGAAGCTGGTTTTTCAACATTGTTTTCAAAATCGGATTCTGTATCAGATTCGATTTTGAATTTGAAAACCGAAAAAGACTCATCTTCATCTATGTTTAAAATGAGATGGTAATTGTTTTTTATCATGAGATTTTCATTGTCAGAAAACAATTCTTGCATGCTTTTTTGAAGCTTTAATCTGTCTTCAAAATCAACTTCTTTGATATACTGGGATTTCTAGTATTCAAGAATTTCTTTTCTGGCTTTGAAATCATTATACTCTTCTTCTAGGGTCAAGATTTCAGTCCCAAAATAGAGTGACTTGCGTGGTTCATAAGCCTCTTTGCAAACATTATTTTCATTCAAAGATTGTTCAAAACGTTTTAGCAAATTTTTTGACTCAGGGTTTCAGTCTATACTATTTATTATTTCTAAAGCTATCTACTTTATTTTCTACTTTAAAAATCCGTTCTGAAATTTTTTGTGGAATTTTTGAAATATTTTTAAGCCGGTGGTTACAGAAATGAAAAAGTCCATTTACACTCCTACTAAGTTTTGAAACATCTTTTTTCTTCGTTTTTAGCTAAGAAGTCTATTTCTGCCATGTTGTTTTTCTTGGCACCTAAGACCTCATGTAATAAAAATTTTTTGAACAAAACGGCCTAAACGCACTCCTGGCTAAACGGCCTCACAGTTCGAGAAACCACACACCGGCGTATGGGTTTTAGAAAAACCGAAAGGAATAAAATGCCTTGCTGAAGAAATAATTTAGATCAAAATAAAACTGAACATTAATATCATAAGGATAAATAAAAGAAACAGATATTTAAATCTTACAAGAAGAAATGACAAACTTCACTTCATATATTTGAACAGCAACTACAAGCTCTGAGCATATAATCTAACATCAAAACAAGCTCTGATACCAGTTACACCAGAGTTGCAATAGACACAGGTGATAAGCGAATTACAGTATTGTAAAAGAAATATGAAGATGAGAAAGATGGAGAAGTTGTGTAAACAAGGCATGCAGAAGAGAAGGAAGAAGCAGAAGAACTGAGCAAACAACTTGTATGAGAAAGCAAAAAACTAAGACTAATACCCTAAAGCTCAAACTCAGAGTGAAACTCTGATTTTCGATGCTTCAAACAACTAAACTGAATCCCTATTTATAGAGGACGGACTTCAAATGTTTACAAACTCTATTTGAATTCTACAATAAATGGGCTGGTTGCACCATTAATGTGGTAGATACAAAAGTAATGACGTGGCCAGTAAAAGTTAGTTGAGGTGTGCAGGAAAAGTAAATGAGGTGTCCAGGTTGCATTAATTGTAGTGGTTGAGGTGTCAGGTCATCATGAATGCAACTGATGAGTCAACCGGTGAAGTATCCTAAGCTTCATTAAAGTGACAAATGAGTCATCCTAGCAGCATTAATTGTGGCCGGTAAGGTGTCAGATGCTGACGTCGGCTCCTACATTGTAGCCTGCGTCATTGATGACATCATGTTTTGCGTCATCCTAGAATCATTGGGACACGTGTGCTAGATAATTTTGCAATCGGGCCGTCCCAAAAAATATTATTTTAACGTTTCATCATAATTACAATATTGGCTTTTCCAATACTATCCAAAATGTCACTGCTGGCAAAGGACTGGTTTTCCCATTTATTCAGCAATGTATCTCTAAAAATTTCGAGTCTCTCTTCAGCTTGATTAGCTAGATTAGAGGGGAGATCCATTAGTACTGTTGTAAGATCGAGATTTAGATATTTTTCTAAATATATATCTAACTCTTCCTTAGCTGTGTGAGCTATCGAAAGGTCTGTTACAAACAGTCTTCTGCCGTTTGTTAATTTTGTCGTTCTTGATTCTTTAACAGCAAACAATTTTTTAGCGAATGCTATTATAGTTTTGACGGCATATTCAGCAACATCTAGATTTTTTATCTCCTCTACAGTAACAAAGTTTTCTTCAGAGATATAAAAATCCATTTGCTTTGTTTTTCTCAATTCTCAGATCTGGTATGGCTGGAAAAAAATTTCTCTGGCAAACCATCCAGTGGTACTGGTTATGTCAAAAGTCAGGTGGTCAATGTGAATCCATGATTTGGAAACTCTGTAGACCATGCTTTTGATTAAATTGGAAAGGAACTTGAGGGATAGTGACTGAATGTGCTCAAATATGATTTTTCCCATGAGGCCCCATTCCACAATCTCACCATAATCATAGTTTTGATTATAGTCGAGATACAAAACAACTTTGATGTTCTGGTGCAGGTCAAGATATAGGTATTCAAACTGACTTTCCAGGAGTTCTAGAATTTTCGAAAATTGACCCCTGTCTACCATTTGGGATGTTTTTGAAAATATGTCACTAGGCAAGACCTGTTTGGCCTTTTCATAGAGACAGATTCCTTTGATCTTTTCAAAAACCGAATCACCTGTTTGATGATCGAGAAGTTGTGAAATCTCAAAAAAAGAATTTATTTTGTCAAAAGAGAAGTCTTCATTCCAGTCCATTTGTTTAGTAGATAAAAATATTTTCTCTTTCAATTTTTCAAAATTTCGACTCTGATTGTTTATCAGGTATGAGAGGGAACTCATGTGTTTTCCAAATTGGGTTTTGTTTCCTAAGATAGGTTTTTCCATACCTGGTCTAGTTCTTCATAAATATTGTTTGGAATATCAGGTTTTCTGAAAAAGCTAGAAACTTGTTTAGTTTCTATAGGGTAATTTTGGTGAAGGTCTTTTTGCAATTCTAAAGCTTATTTGTAGGAAATTTTTTTTGAATTTCGGCTTTGAGCAAATTGGTTATTCGCTTTAGACCATTCGTTTCCCTTATTGTTTATGAGTGGCCGCTTTCCTTTGTTGACAGATCTTTGTTTAGGATTTTGTTTCTGACTGTTGAAGAATATCAAATTATTTAAATCATAATACATTTTACCAAAAAATACAAAACCCTAATTAAAATATTGTAATGCATTAACCTTTTCAAACTGAAATTGATTTGGGCCCAAACTGGTAAATCTTTGGTTGCTAAAAGCCCTCTTATGCGACCACTCCAACCTCCAAAAACTATCTCAAAGTATTCCTTTTGTTTTCACAAGAAATCGAAAGAATTGAAATTTTTTGATCTCATGAAAAATCTCAAATCCCAAGTTTTTTTAGAGATTTTCTCCCTCTAGTACGCACAAGAGGGGTTCTGGGGGCCTAGAATGACCCCACAAACCCTCTTTAGCCCTCTTCAAGGAGGAAAAATCTCGAAAAAGCCCACGGCAGAGGGCAATATCCACCCTCGTCCTCCCTGTCATGGGGTGCCGCCTAGGCAGGCAGGTGTCCAGACACATGGCGCCTAGGTGGCTCACCTAGGTGCCACCTAAGTGTTTTGGCTTTCCAGCCGCCTAGGCAGCTGGATGGCAAATTTTCAAACTATGGTGGAGCTATAAAGTTTTTTCTTCCCCATCGAAAATAAGGCAGCGCCATGCAGCAGCTTACATATCCCAACTGGCCCTAGAAAATAATGAAGAGGACCATAAACAAGAGTTTCTGGTTAGGATATAAAAGAGTATCCATATCACGACTCTTGTGGAAATGACACCTAGAAAAATCAGGATGGCCAAACTAAACAGATGCAAAGTGAACAAAAAATTGTTTGAATGTACCCTAAACCACAATACGGGAATGCTGTGGGGGAACACTAGAAACAATGAGTACAATACTACAGTCCAAATTATAGAAGTGGTTCAAATTTTTATTTTAGTCTTTATTTTCTCTAGCAGTCATTTTTTATGGTTCATCAGTTTCCAGTAGAAATGAAGCAAACTTGAAATAATAACACGAATATCATACAGTGGCCATTACTGCTACCATAAGAAGTATACTATTGTAGTTTGCAGGTAGTGCACTGTATCTAAGAAGTACACTATTGTAGTTTGCAGGTAGTGCACCCTATCAATGAGTATATTCATAAGTCGGTCAGGTTCCTTTTTATCCCAGTATTTCTTTTTACGTATGAAGGTCCTTGGCAAAGTAGCTAGGAAATCAATCTCATACTTGTCACTTTATTGAATGCTCCAAATAATGAGAGAGAGTCATGTGGTGGAGCCAGTGCCTCTTTATTGTATTTGAGGATGAAGCATCATGTCCACCATCCCTAGTAATTATTTGTGGCACCATTCTGTGAAAACTACGCATTGTGTCTCTTTAATTCATTTTATATATTAGTGATTGGTATTGATGTATTAGTTAAGATGCCAGTTTACCAACCTCAACTTAGGTAATTGGCTTTTGTTTCCTCATGAAAAACCAATCAGGAATTGCATCAATATTTTCCTTTTTAAGTTCATATCATTTAGCATATAAATATAAACCCAAAAAAGAGAGAAATGCCTTAGGTCAAACCTGTGCAATGATGACATACTGGGGCAATGTAACATAGCTGCACCAGCACTGTATGATAATCCTGCAATATCCAAAAGAAAATTTGATTTTACAAGCATTGGAGGATGAACCTCATTATTATCAATGTAAGTAGGTCCTGACTGCATTGGAAACAGTATAAACAATAATCGGGCAACTCATTTGCTTCACTTTTATTTTAATCAGCTGGATATACAAAGTTCAAATGCATCATAGGTATCAACCTGTTCAAGCTTCAATTGTTCCGTAGCATTATAGATATATAAGTCAAATTTCTTCAAATTGGCAAAAGTGAAAAAATGTAGGGATCTAGACCATATTAAATGCATTAAGAGTGAGGCTAAAAAATGAAAAGATCAACGAAAGGTAGAGAGTTTATTTTAAAAAATTATTAAATGACGAACACAATAGGAATATAGTAGTAAAAGGAACCATTGGGATATGAGGGCGAGGGGTCATCGATACATTCGTAGGATTAGGATATCCAAAGTGAAAGAAGCTTTGAAAAGGATGAAGATAGGAAAAGCTATAGGACCATATGGTATTCTGATAGAGGTTTGAAAGTGCATGGGGGAGATTGGCACTAACTAGCTGACAAAGTTGTTCAACAAGGTGTTGAAAACAAAGAAAATGTCAGATGAATGGAGGAAAAGTATTGTGGTACCTATTTACAAGAACAAAGAAGACATACAGAATTATGAAAACTATCGAGAGATCAATCTTATGTGCCATACTATGAAGTTGTGGGAGAGAGTGATTGAGCAACGACTAAGGCATGAAGCGAGTGTATCTGAAAACCAATTTGGTTTTATGCTGGGGAGATCAACAACCGAGGGGATTTTCCTGCTTAAACAATTGATTGAGAAGTTTAGGGCGAAGGGAAAAAACCTCCACATGGTCTTTATTGCTCTAGAGAAAACTTATGATAGAGTACCTCGAGATTTGATTTGGTGGGTGTTAGAAAAGAAAAGAGTCTTCAGACATTACAGCGACTGGTGAGAGATATGTATGATGGAGCGCTAACTAGTATACAGACAAATAGTGGAGAGACTAGTGAGTTTTCAGTGACAATAGG
Source organism: Amborella trichopoda (assembly GCF_054954075.1). Classification (NCBI taxonomy): domain Eukaryota; kingdom Viridiplantae; phylum Streptophyta; class Magnoliopsida; order Amborellales; family Amborellaceae; genus Amborella; species Amborella trichopoda. Next base: position 22,387,248 of record NC_142344.1, read on the forward strand.
CTTACATCAGGGATCACCATTGAGCCCATACCTCTTTGTCATAGTTATAGACGACTTAATTAGGCACCTACAAGATGAGGTACCGTGGTGCATGTTGTTCGCGGATGACAGTTTTGATCGATGAGACTCGAAACAACGTCAACACAAAGTTAGAACTTTGGAGGGATGCTTTAGAATTTATAGATTTTAAAATTAACTGGACTAAAACAAAATATATGAAATACAAGTAGGAGTGTAGGAGTAGAGACGAGGAAGTAGTTAGGATTGATGACCAGAAAATACCAAAAAAACCGCACTTTCGATATCTTAGGTCAACAATCCAGAAAAATGGAGAGATTGAGGAAAATATCGCACATAGAATTGGAACTGGGTGGGCGGATATGTGATCGCTACAAACCAATGAAGCTGAAGGGCAAGTTCTATTGGACAGCTATGAGACCCGCTTGCATATTGGGCAAACAAAAAACAATATTCCCATAGAATGAGTGTAGCGGAGATGAGGATGTTGAGATGGATAAGTGGCAAGACAAGAAAGGATAGAATTTGAAATGAATCCATTCGAGAAAATTTAGGTGTGCCGCTAATAGGCGATATGATGAGAGAGAGAAGGCCATGTGTAGTGCAAACTAGTAAAACACCTGTTAGGAGATGTTAGTTCAAGTGGAAGGCTCAAAAAGGGAAAGGGGTAGCCCCAAAAAGGACATGGTTGGAAGTAGTGAGAAAAGATACATGAACTCATGGCCTCACTAGGGATATGGCCTTTAATTGAGTAAAATGACGGACCTAGATTCGCGTAGCCAACCCCAATTAATTGGGAAAAGGCTATGATGATAATGATTATATAAAGTTGAATTTCTCAACTTCATAAGAATCATCACGGAAATCATAAAACTAGGCTGACGAGAAAATGAGTTTAAAAAATGAGGGGAACATTTTAGTATGGCATGGCCTTCTTGAAGATCTACAAGGCTTGAAGTCCATACCTTAATCGAGGTTGAATTCTTGTTTTTTACGAAAAGTTCTACAAAAAGTTATGCCCACTTTGCAGCTAGGGGCAGTTTGTAGAAAGGAAGATTAACAAAGCATGTGGCCCCTTACAAACAGGGAGCAAAAAATACAAGAAGGAAGTAACTAAAAACTTTGCAAAACAGCCTGGCCTTACATTCTGTGCTGAATAAATGAAAATTGTGAGCAACCGCTGCTTCCTTGGCAAGCGCAGTGGCTGCTGAGGTGGCCTCTCTTAATGCATGGATAAAAAATACTGATAGGGCACTTGTGATTTTGAAATTTTGCTCAAAATGGGCTCCCATCTCCACGGGCAAGGGGAGGACTTAGAGGCCTCGGCAGTAACGTTTTTGGAGTGCCATTCCACAAGAAGCGAGGTATCCCACCAATACTCAAATAGTTTGATGGCTTGAAGGAGAACCTGTGCTTCCTTGACAATGAAACTGCTCATAGGGCCTGAAAATGATAAGAAGGTCTGGCAGGAGTGGCCTCTTCTGAGATCCAACTCTGGCAGGGCCTGATTTGCACAAAATATACCCGCCATAAGTGTAGTTGAGTGGTTCCCCCCCAGTTGTGGGAGAGATAGGGGTGGTCGGGGGTGGGGGATGCATTGGGGCACAACCAATGGCTAGACCCCATGATAGAAATCGGCTAAAATTGAAGAATTAGACTACAATTATGTTTGAAGTCTATGAATGAGAGCAGCAGCCGATAAGATCACCATTCCACAAATATGGTCCACTATCCCACTCATCTGAGACTCCTGGCTCTCAAGGATGAGCACTTTTTCTTGAGCCATATAGTCCACATCATAGTAGATGCCAGTGTGCAGGGACTCGGACTCGGCCAAGTAACTGGGCTCAGCTGACTTGGCCTCGGCGAAGTAACTCGGCCTCGCCCTATAGGCGAGGCAATTTCCTGGCGAGTTAGATGTACAACTCATCAGGCCCAAATAAATGCTAGAAATTGTATAAAAAATACAAAACAATATAAGATTTTGTTACATTTAAGATCTTTTGAGAACTTTCATATTTTCCCCTTTTTCTAAAATTTTCTGAAATCTTCAGGGTATAAATCCACTTTTTCAATAATCTATCTTTCATAGCTTTATTGATCTTATTTACTCTCCTAATGATTTTATTAATCCTACTTCTTATTTTTAAAGGTCTTTTAGATTTTTGTTTAGCTTTTTTTACTATTTTTGGGGTGTACCTAACTCGACCAAGTGTGACTTGGCCGAGCCCACTCAGACTTGGCAGAGTTACTCCTCTCGGCCAAGGGCCAAGTCTATTTTCTGTACACTGGTAGATGCCAAGGCGCCAGGTTCCAGCTAGATGATGCCTTCGCCATCTAGGCAGACACCTAGAAATGCCCCAATCCCCAAGAACCTGCCTAGCCCTAGGCAAGGTGCCTAGGGCCTTGGCCTGCCTCAAGGAGCGAGGCAGTCTGAATTTTATATAATGATTCAAAGAACAAACACGACAAATTGACATGCCCGATCCCATTCCAACCTATCTAATGAGCTTCTATGGTCTGGTCTTAATTACACTAGAACTGATTGGGCTAGGCGTTAAGCATTGCAAGTACAAGTGGCTCTAGTGTTTTGCCAACCTTTAACAATGTCCTCAGAAATGGAGGACCACATTAATGAGCTCTTAAGCACATATCACATTCTTAACTGATGATGGCTTTATTTACATAGTTATGCTAACGAAACAGGTCACATGGAGACACATCTCGAACATAAGCAACATGGAGAGAGGCATCCTTCACAATTGGTTAATGACGAGGTTAGTCTTTGATTGCAACCAAAACATTTTTATGGTCCCATAAAAATTCCTTTATTAACACAAGTACAAGTGTCGTATGGGAATGTATACTGCATGCTTTGCAGATCCCTTGTTTGCCTATGTACCCTTTAGCAGCTAGCCCAGTTTTACTTTCATAACATCCATCAAGATTAATATTGACCTTGTAAACAACACTCAGAAAGGTTATTCTCTTCTACCAGCTCAACCAATTCTTTGGCGGAATTGCCCTCAAGAGCTTCAAGTTCTTGCATTGCTTATTGCAAACAAGGAAAGAAGGAAGCCTCTGCAAAGAAATTGAGTTCAATAACATGATTGAAGGGAAGCAATAAAGGTTATATAGGAATTTGAGTATTTTATGGTACAAAAATTTATCATTAAGGAAATTAAATAGTGTGGAGCAACAAGTTCTTATATCAAATGAGCCATGGATCAAGGTATATCTGAGAAAGTAAATGGACCACCATAGGACGATTTCCTTAGGAGATAGTGCTCCTATGAGAATAAGTTAGTAGAAGAGCACTCTTAATGGAACTAAGAAGTAAGAATTAAGAATTTATGTCATCCATTTGAGGTTGATCGTATGACTAGGAAACAGTGTTGCGAGATCAGAAAGCATAATTCACTTAAGACCATACAAATCACACCATGTAGATAGATTCTCTCTTTATTTTGAATTAAATATGGAAGAATGACATGTATTCCTGAAAGGAGACCTTTCATAAAGATAACATGATAAGAAAAGACTTGTATTCCATCTGACCATGGGGCAAGAAATAAACATCTATGGCATATCATGCAATATCATGAACTGAACCTGGTATATCTACAAAGTATGAGCATCTAAATACACAAAGTGATCATAACATGGATGTGGACCACAAGTAGTACATGAAATATGAAATTGTTCTCAAGTAAACAGGCTATAGTTCTAATGATAATGCAGATAGTAGTAAATTGTGCTTCACTCCAAAAACATTTGGGTATATATCCAATTGATAAAGGCCCCGATTACTTCAGGCATCATTTTCAATCACTCCATTCTGTAAAGAGGCGTGGAACAAAAACAAATTAAGCCTGTACCTTTTAAGGTAGAAATAAAGCAGCTACAAAATTCTCCACTATCATACTAACTCAACACCATATATTGGAAGTTTTGTATAATCTTGATTTCATCAAATAATCCCATGTACAACTACAAGCATCTTCCTTAAAAGGAAACAAATAATGTATGTAGCTTGGAATTGGCAATATAAACACACAAGCTAGGGCAAAATGCGGTAAGCTATACTGCCAAATATCAAGAGGACACAAATGGGAGTAGTAAAATAAACTAGAAAACTTACCCAGATATCACACGGAAAAGAATGAATCCATGGTTGCTCATGAAACAAGAAGGTGCTTTCATTTCCCACTACACAAAAGTATCAACTTATAAAATGTTTGCATGATTATCCAAGAAGAAAAAGTAAGTAGCAATGATGAAATAAACTATCACTTGACCACTCTAAAACCATAACACATTCAGAATATGCAAAGACCTTAAAATATATGTCATAATGAATCAGCTAATTTAGAGTGTAAGATAACTATTGCATTGTTATCAATATCATTGCATTCCAAATAACCATAAAAAGTTCTATAGCCACGTATTATTAAAATGAAAGATCTAACAATACTTGATTGATTAATCATAACTTGTAATAGGCATAGTTACTAGAATCTCATATTCAGTGTCATTCCAGCTTCCGGATCTTGCTCCAGCGCTCCTAGAGAGCGATCTCCATGAGATCCCAATCCCTTTTTAGATTTCACCACAAGCTACTCGAAGGGGCAACAATAGCTCAAGAAGTTGATTCACTTGGATTTTATTTGCTATCATACATGCCCTCTCGATAATGATTTTGGATGTTGTAGAGTGTAAAGTTGCAAATAAAGGAACTTGTTATGCTTTTGGATGTCGTAAAGTGTGAACTCGTTTATAAAGAAGATTTTTATCAGTTAAAAATCAGCTCCCCTGTATTCTTATTGGTTGTCGTGATGTATTGCATCATGATATTTTTTATTGTATTCTTGGGAATTCTTGTTACACAAACTACACCTCAAAGGAATATAAAAAAAATATTTCTTAATGAAATAAAGTTTAATTAATAAAAATTTCTTTTTTATTGTATCTATTGTGTGCCATTTATTTTGTGCATCATTAGGGTTTTTATAATATTTTACAAAATTTATGATTCTAAAAAATATTAATAAAAAACATTGTACAAAATGCATTCCCCATGGAAATTTCTCCTTGCCTAAGTCCAAGCAATTATGGTAATAGGGCTAATATTCAAATGCTGAATTGGGATGATCTCATGAGAAAGGTGTGCTCATCATTGATATGACCCTAATCTTGGTTGATAAGGTGCATCATGTATGAAGAGTAATTTTCTATTGTTTAGTGATTTAGGTTCAATTTCTTATTTGAATGGATATGTTGACTAGGTTGGGTAGGATAATAGAGTTGGATTTCTATTAAAGTAAGATACATATTGGATAGAGATTAAGGTTGGTTACATGAAGCGATAGTGTTTCAAAAGAAACTAAATAGGGAGAGAGTAGCAAGTAGAAAGGAGCACAAGGGAAAACTAAAAGAAATCTAATGGAGGACCAGCCCCTCAAAATGGCTTGTAAGGAGGATTGCCCCCCAAAGAGGATATATTTTTAATAAGGGATTGTCTACAAAGAGACCATCTATCTTTTGTACATCAAGTGCGCCGTTGGTCAAGTGATTGGGTGTGGGGTGTGTTAAGCCCTAAGGGGATAACACTAAGCAAAATGTCAGTAAGTCTTGCCATATTTATTCTATCTGATTTATTGTTACTATTATCTATTTATTTCATAAAGTTGTTAAGTTTTATTCAGTTTGAATAAAGTTTATTTTAGGCAGTAAGTTATTAAGATATTATGATAGGCATATTCTACTGTATGCTTGGAGTCCCGAAACACTTATCTCAAACTTATAAATGCCAAGGCATGATGTTTGGAGTCCTGAAACTGAGGTTTTATGGAATGAGAAAGGGCAGTCATTTGCTAGCCCAGCTTAACTGTGGGTTAGTAGTCGATGTTTAACAATGCTGCATCTCAAGTTCTGTTCTTACCACTGAACTACCCCCCAAAAAAAAAAAATAGACAAAAAATTGAGAGGAGGATCCTTGGGCTTCTTTCTCACCTATGGTCTCGACCTAGTCAACATTATGAAGTCCCTTAGCAGGTTGGAGAGGAATCTGAATAATCCCACATTTGACATTTCACTCCGACATACATGGAGACATGTCAATAGCTCGGTCGATGGAATGAAAGAACCCCCACAGTGCTTAAACATTGGAGTATTCCATGGCCAAAATGATCTGTCCATTTGGGTGTAATTCCATTTCTTGGAATAATTTGTGTACCACTATTTTCAGTTGTCTTTGGCATAGAGCAATTTATGAGATTTCATTCTCTCTTTTAAATCTCTATGTACATATTCAAGTCTCTGAACCATCTAATGTGGTTCGCTTTATTGAACATCTGAACCGCAATGATACATGCTGCTTAGAATGTCTAATGTATCCTATTGACTCATACCAATAATAACTTGACTAGTCAAAGGTAGCATGAGCATCCAGCGAACTTTTATCCTCAAATAAAGCTAGAGGTGACAAACCTCTGCATCTAAAGTCCCACCTGGAGAGAATAAATCAAATATGTGCTGCTGAGATTCAGTCCTCATTCATCTTGTATCCATTCCCAAATCCAGAGAAAATAATGCAAGCATTTAGGATCTTCAAAACTTTGATACTAAGTGAAGAGAAGGAGATGTGAGGAGAAGAGAGGATTGAGCAAGATTCTCTCTCATTGCTTAGTACACACAAGTTAAAACATGTAGTATAGATGACACTACAACTCTTTCACATATAATGATCTAAAATATAGAAAGTACACATGAATGAGAATATATGTTCTATGTTGTCTAATAGGCACAAGAGTCATTGCTTAACAAGAATATGTAGAACATAGAAAGTTCATAATACTCCTTATTAGCTAACATGTATTATACAAGAGTTTTTCCATAACAAGAATATGTAGAAAATAGAAAGTTCATAGTGCTCATTATTAGCTAACATGGAACTTGAATGATCCCTTCAAAAGAAAGATACCATACCAACCAATGGAAAAAAACACTAGTGATTTAGTCCAAAAGAAAAACTTATGTTACCTGTGACCAAATATATGTTGCCATTTCAAAAGCATTCTGCACTATGCACATCAAAAACATATATAAGTGAAGAACAACCATGAGATAGCTAGAAAATAAGATGTGACTCATTTACTTACCTGAAAAGATATAAATTGAATCAACCATAGCATAAGCTTAGGCTTCCCAAACCAAAAGAGACCATCACGTGGATTTAATTGAGTTTCTACAGGACTGTCTGTTGTTATTATTTCAATAGCTAATTGAGCCACTACATGGTGCATTTTGGTACCGACCAAAAGGATCAACTGCAGTGCAATTGAAATGATAAATTAAACTATGCATCAGTCAATAGCAATTTAGCACAATCAAACAATAAATTGTAGATATACTACAAGGAGTCAATGCTTACGATTGCAGGAATAAAAGACAACCAGAAAAATATATTTGTCCCTGGCATATTAACAAATGACCCATCAGTTTAACGTGAACTGATAAAGAGACAAAGACATAGTTTGTACAATAACAGCTATATGCCCAAGAAAAATACCGTGAATGTTTGCGAAAACACAGAGAATGGCATAAAACCAGAGAGGCCAACTGCATGAATCATTAACATTAGCAATCCATTAGAACATAGTTTATTATACTAATTAAAAAAAGAAAGTAATTAAGGTTCTAAAAGAGCAACAACTTCTGAAAATAAGCATGCATGATGAGAGTCTAAACAAACTACGATCACATTTCATGAGATAGGAAAATAAAAGCATTATCACCAAAATAACTTAATATGTGATGCAAACCTAATCCAACTAGATACGAGTCAAGCATGGCCAAACAGCCATTTCTAGTCTTACATAGGCCCAAATTGCAAAAGAATGGTGTTGATGGCTTTATAATGTCATGGGACTCTGGCGATATGTGATGATTTTTCCAGAATTTGTGGTTCATGAAGATGCATTCAGTATTCATGCTGTTTTTTTGGCAAATGCGCTAGGACCGACTACTAGTCATGTAACATTATACGTTATTTTAATGGGAAAATGACCTCCAAGTTCAAAATCTTGGGACCGTTAACCCCCCAATTACCAAATGTGCATTTATCCGAAATTATGAGCACCACCTCTATAGCGCTGTTTTTTTCCTAAGTTGCCCTCTTGTCGGCAACGTAAATAACAGACAGGAAGACTAATTTTCTTTCAAAGTAAAAGAGTTGTCCAGTGGTTGAATTACTGGACAGCTCTCCTCATTTAAGTTCTTATAGTTGTTTATTGTCCGGTTCGAAATACCGGACAACAACTTGGGCATTCTAACCCCCTACAAGCCCCATTTCGCTGATCTCGCTCTCTCTTTTCTCTACTCTTGCCATCTCTTTCCTCAAGCCCAACCCCAACCCTCTCTACGACCTTCAAACCCAGGCCTCTCTGTCGTTGCGGAGCAAGCAAGCCCTACAGAGCCCTTCCTCGCCTCATTTCTCTGCAACTTTCATGGAAAACCGCCCCTCTGAGAAGAAAAATCCTTTGCTTCTCTGAGAAAACCTATCTTGCTGAGATCTAGGGGAGTTACTTTACTTTTGTATGATGGTTGCATAATTAATTATGCAAATATGCCCTAGTGTGTTGTTCTATTAATATGCAACTATAACAAAAAATAAAGTAACTCAGCAAGATCAGTCTTCTTCTCAAAGATGCGAGGGACTTTTCTTCTCAGAGGGATGGTTTTCTATGAAAGCTGCAGATAAATGAGGCAAAGAAGGGCTCGGTAGGGCTTGAGAAGCCTGCTCCGTGAAGAGAAAGAGGGCTGGGCTCGAAGGTTGCAGAGAGGGTTGGGCTTGAGCTTGAGGAAAGAGATGGCGAGTGCAGAGAAAAGGGAAAAGAGAGAGTGAGATCAGTGAAATGGGGCCTGTAGAGGGTTAGAAATCGAAAATTGTTGTCCAGTATTTTGAACAAACAACAATAAAAACTAAAACGAGGAGAACTACCCGGCAACTCAAACGCCAGACAGCTCCTTTACTTTGAAAGAAAATTAGTCATCCTCATGTCTGGTATTTGCATTGCCGGACAGGGGGGCAACATAGGAAGGAAAAAAACGTCGCAAGGGATTGTGCTCGTAATTTCGAGCAAATGAGTGCCCATTTGGTAATTGACCCTCACTCCCCCCAAAAGTATTTGTACATAACTTGCTCTTATTTTACAAAATTGATCTTTTTCTTTGTTCTTTTAACAAATTTGATCTTTTTGTTTTACAAAATGGCAAACCCATCCATTAGTCAACTCCCTTCCCTTTCTCTTTTGTTGCCCAAAACCAATCTTACCGTCGTAGACCCACTCTACAAATTTAAACTTGAAAAGAAAATAATTTTTTTTAATAGATGACCTATTTTATAATTGCATCAATATATTTTGGACTTGCAAAATGATTAATCCAGATCTTCACTACTATTGTTAATGGATTTTTACTATTATTTATTCATTCATTAAAGAAATTTATCAAAATACCTATAAGATAACTATTTAACAATATATTGTTGTTGTTATTGTTATTATTACTATTATTATCAATAAAAATTGTATATAAAGTCATAAAAAAAAATATAGATGGGTTTCGCATCTAGTAAAACAAACGAATGAAGCTTCTAAAAAGAACAAAAGAACGCATAATTGGGGCCTAACCATTCCAAAGTTTTAAACTTGACGCATATAAAGGATTTTGGTGAACCCATAATAGGGATGGAAATCATAGGGAGGGGGTATAGGTTATTTTCCCAATTTTTTTATGTTGAGAAAGTTATTTTGGTCCAGGTCTATTAGTCTTTTGTTTTGTACTTTTATTTAATTTTTTGTGAGGGTCAGTTTCGCCTAGTATGTAAGGCTCTTTCAAAAAACGTGAATTGTACTTTGGATGATTGAGCAATAAAGGGATGCTTTACTCTCTCAGTGTGAACCTCATTGGCATGGATATCAATTGTTTGTTGCTTGCTTTTGATAGATTCATATCCATTTGAATTTTCAGTTTTCTATTAAAATATTCCTGTTTTACTTTGCTTGAACTTCTGCTTACATTGGTGGCCTGCACTATACAATACCAAATAAATGATGGAGAGAGTAAAATATTTATTAATAAAAAAAAACTAGCATTTTAGAGTTCCCATTTAAACCTTTTACCACAGGGAGCTACATGCCTCACTAGTAATCCAGCATAAGAAAATACCTTGTTAATTCTTTTGTTACTTCACTATTACATGGACCCGCTCTTAACCTCAGTCATTTTGATGTTTTATCTGTTTGTGTGTAGCCATTTGACATGAACAGATAGTTTTTTCTAATCATTTGCGAATTTTAAAATTGCATCGCAAACGATTTTGATATATAGTTTCTTATGTGCATTATGAGTACATGAATTATCATAATTAGAATCTCTAAGGGGTCTCTCTATACATATGTAAGATCCAATTATTATCGTCTTACAAGTTAAAAAGTTAGCTCCAAGGAAAATGCACTTAACATAAATTCCCTAGGAAGAACCAACCACACTTTAGTGATTTCCATTTTCATAAGCCACTTCACAATGCTGTCATTCGAACCATAGGAAGAATACTAATCTATGAATGCCATAAGACATGACCATCATATTTACCAAATCAACAAGATGTTACTCCAAGGTATTACCACTATAACTATGGGAAAACATTACAAATTTGTATTTGTTTCATTGTTTAAATACAAAAATGTAAACATAGTGCTATGTTTCTTTCTAAAATGCAACTTCTACACCAAGGATATTACTGTGAAGTATTGAAACATAGTGCTATGTTTAAATACAAAAACGTAAACATAGTTCTATGTTTCTTTCTAAATGCAACTTCTACTCATCAAGGATATTACTATGAAGTATTAAAACAAATAGAGATTCCCTTATCTTCCAAGTGACAATGATGAAGTAAACATCAATGACTACAAAAAATGAATGTGTGGCTATGTGGAACTCAATGTAATAGATTCAAAAAATTTCCTTTTCAATTTTTACTAATATACCTGAATTCCACTTACATGAGCCACAACACACCGCTATAAATCAAAAATAAAACCATAAATACAACCTAGGACCGTTCCTTTTATTGCCAAGCAAATAAACACAACCCAGGAACAATATCTAGCCTTCCACTATGAATTTAAGTACAATATATTTTTCTAGAAAATCACCAATAGTATGCAATATAACTACAAAATAAATAAAAACAACTAAGAAGATTTACTTGATCATGCCTAGGGATACCCCAAAGGACTTGATACACCCGATCGACAGCGCATTTTTGTCCATTGTGATCTTGCTAGAACTTCAGAGATGGGAAGATTTCACAAGCAAGATGTCTTACTATAGGGTTTTAGAGAGCAGGAAAAACTAACTAGGGTTTTTAGGACCCCTTTGGAACAAAACCATAATTAGGGTTTCAATGTGCCACCTGTCTTATCAAATTTTGGGTGGCATGACCTTTTTGGAAGGAAGCAGAGAGAAAAATGAATTTTAACGAGAGACAGAGAGAATGCGAGAGAAATTTGGTGCATGGAGAAGAGAGAACTATGCATGTTGAGAGAGAGGGGTTGAATTGTATTAAAATAGAAATAATTTCTTCTCCTATTTGATTTAGAATTCCTTCTTTAGGTATTGCATATCCAATGACAAAGCTTGACCAATAGGAACGTAGAAAATTTGTGGGGTGAGAGAGAACAAATTTAAGTCATCCATCCTACAAACCAGTCTTCATGATTTTGAGAGGATTATTAGGAACCTTATCCCCATATAATTTGGCACAAATCCAACTTCTAATTTAAACATGATTATATCCAATCTAGAACTTCCTATTATCATCTTCCAAATTTGTGGGAAGTCAAAGATAACTTTTATTTAGTCAAAACAAACTCCCACAAAGCTAGGAAACAATCTTTTCTTTTATAAGAAGATTATTTTGACATAACTAACGTTAATTAAGAACTTCTTATTATCATCTTCGAAATTTGTAGAAAGTCAAAGATACCTTTTATTTAGTCAAAACAAACTCCCACAAAGCTAGGAAACAATCTTTATTTTTGCAAGAAAATTATTTTGACATAACTAACTTTAATTAAAAAATTACCACATAAAAATAAATGGTGTGTGCCACCCCCATGGGCCTCATAGGCCACACGTTGTGAGAGTGGCACACATGCAGGGCTGGATCCAGGGGCCCCAAATGTGCCCTTCTTTATTTTGAAAATTTTGAAAATACCATTTTCAAAGATTTTACAGCAGAAATAAATTTTAAAATTTCTTAAAAAAGAGTTTTTAAAATTCAAAGAAACATTTTTAATACCAAAAATAAACTATCTAGAAGTGGATTGGTACCAAAGGGTCAAAATAAGTGAATATAAGGGCACTCCACCTGACCCAGTAACCCATGACCCGCAGTCTTATGCAAAGGCTCATGATTGACTTGTCAAAATTAGCCTAAATAAATAGTGGAACTACAGTTCAAAGGGGGCTCTCCATGCATATGTACACGTGTCGCTATAGGGCTACTTCCAGGTAATGCAACTGTCAAGTGTACATGACATACAAAAGTTTGTTAAGGCTTCGACCCTTACTCTCATAGGCCTACAACTGCACACAAGAAAGCACAAAGTTTTTTTGGCCTACAAACATCATCTGTGGGCATCCATACGACCTTAATAAGGGATGAACCACTGTGAACCCTTCTCGGTATTGCCACATGCCCAAGGCTAAAGGTTTTGGACGTAACTAAGGCCATAAACTGCCCAATCCTTTATCAATCGATATACACACTCCCATTTGAGTGCATAATCCATTATAAATATTATTTTTTACAAGCTATCTAGGCCTTTAAAGGCCACAAACCCATAGAATAGCACCTTATACACCATAGAAATAAAAATGGAACATGTATCCAATAGTTACAACTTTCAAGTATTGAGTAAATGATGTACCTGATGCCTACAGTGTCACGGAATTCGTCCTCCATGCTACGCAACATATATTTATGAAAATCATAAGAGAACGGTAGGTCGTGATTCTACAACAAAATAATGATAAAGATGTAAGTGAGCAAGTTGTATTATTTGGAAATTGTTTAGGCCAAACAGGATGACCTCACAGAAAACATAAACAAAATAAAGAAAACATTCTTCAACGACGGGGTGAGATCTGATTTAAACTAAGTTAACAATTTAAGATTAACATAGCAAACATTAGGAAAGAAAACAATGCAGAAATCAGGAACAGTCCTTTTCTTTTAGCTGATAAAATCTTGGGCATTTATGCAAATAAATTGACCAAACATAAGCTGAAAAGGCCATTCTTATAGACTTCGAGGTGTCTGCTATAAGTATTTGCACACATCAGTGCTGTTTAGGATGGTCCTTCAGATGATCATCATTCTACTGTGGCATTTTGGGTCTCGTTTGTGCGAATTTGACAGAAGGATGGCAAGAAAAAAAATAACTATGGACCACTCTAGTCATAAGATTAAGCGTGGAGCTATGTCTAGTAGTTCGGCCAACCAGGCTAGATTTCTTCATCATTATGGCCTTTCCCTCATTTATCTGTTTACTCTACACTGTGAGAACAAAAGTACAATGTCCATGGCAACAAACCCTAGTTGTGCACATACCAAGCAAAATGCATTTGTTGAGACTTTATCATTAAAAACGATCTAGTTTTAGCGAGGAATTTCATACTAATATCAAGGCACTTCCACTTTGTACATTGGCTGCTATCTTCCAGGCTCTCATTGCATTTACTGCCACTCAGATTTAGGGGAGCTATTGTATATTGTCCTATATATTCTATTGAAAAATATGTAGGACATGTGACAAAGTCACTTCATCTTGTGTTTGAGATGCTGATGCATTTTATCACAAAAACCAGCAACTGCATACAAAATAAAACATCATTTTATATTCCAAACATTCGAAAACTAAACATAGAGATAATAGTAATACAACACCAACAACGGTCAAAAAATTCCCTTCAATTTGGCAAAATATTGCAACTATTTCAGCCACACATAGCAACATCTGCTGGAAAGCTCATTTTGCAGAAAATATGCCATATTTTCCAATGATAAACTCCTCATCTATCATCCTTAATGTGATTTTCTTAATGGCACGCTATATAATTTTTCTTGAGATCTTACAGAATTCATATTAATGGGCAATACTAATAAGGAAACAATTTGCAAAATGGTAATGAAGTCAATGTGCATAATGGTATAACTTTATTCGATATACTTGTTTCCAAACAATGTCTATAAACAGTGGTCCATATTCATTATAGGAAAAAAGCTCACGCTTATAAATCCTGAGCGCAGTGCTATATAATCTGCCCTATTTATAGAGCTCCAGAATTGACGTATAAAACAAAGCTGCACAAGAAGCACATAAAAGCTATTAGATACTGGCAACAGGCATAAGAATAATATTGCAGAATAATCGCGTTCAGCACATCTTAAGAAATGGACTCCTTTCTTGTGCACCTATACTTATATGAGGCTTTAACCTAGGAATCAACAAGTCAAGTCAAAAGGAGATCACATTAATAGTTTTCTTTGAGGAAAACACAAATAAACATAAAAGGACTATTTCACATGGCATCTTGGAAGGAATCACTTGTCGTTGTAGGTGTGAAACGAAAGTATATAATGTCTACCGCGTTAATATGGAAGGTATATATTGTGATCAGTATATATGGTAAGGGTAGGTACAATATCTTGTATTTATGGTAAGTCTGGAAATAATATAAGCATTTGTGATTTATTTCTATTCTTGTCATTTGTATTTGTCTATTTAAGACAAGCCTGTATATTCATATTAATCAATGGACACTGAGTCTCTTCAGAGAAAGCTGAGACTCTTCACATGGTATCAGAGTCAGGTTGATATTTACCAAACTTCTTCCTTTGAGTAGATCATCCATGGGCGTGCAAATAAATGCAAGAAGTTCATCGACATCGTCAGCAGTAACAACATAGTAGGATTGATCAGTTAGGGTTGCAAAGAAAAGGTTGTACATATTAAAAGAAAAATCGTTGATCCCTGAAGTTGCAGAAATAATACCTTCACTTTTGCAAGTTTCTTCAAGATCTAGGATATCTTTGCTCCTGCCTCTTTGGTCCATACGAGAGATCCAGGGTTTTTCGTCTGTGATTGAAGAATTTTATTAACAATCGAAAAATCGAAGATTTTGTAGTTTGTCAACTGGTAAAATAATCAATGAGGATTCTTCATAATCCAAGCCCCTTTTTGAAAGGTGAAGTTTCAAGATCTAAGCCCTGATACCATTGACCAACACCTGTCTCTTCCTGTTTTATGTTAGACCAACACCTGTCTCTTCCTGTTTTATGTTAGACCAACACCTCACTCTTCTTGTTTTTCTGGTTTTGCTCTTGTTTTGTAGTTTTGCTATACTATGATCGGGGTTGTCTTCTATTAAGCCTTCTTTTCATGGATGTCAAATGCCACCCCTAAAATAAGCCACTCCCCCAGACAGCCAAATACATCTGTCAAAATTGCTCTAAAACCCTTCGATCAAAAAAAAAATCAATTTATATGATCCACTGTACAGATTTGAGGTCTGATTTGAAGCATTCTCAATCGATCTTCACATATAAATCAGCATGTCTCTCATCTCTTTTTATGTCTTCCGATTCCACCGTTGCTCTGCAATTTCTGATAGGCTTCATTTATTTGGCTAGGATTTCCGACTTGTTTTCATTTTCGACCATCTGTACTATTTGTGGGTCTCCGGCGTTTTTATCTCTCTACCTCTCTCTCTCTCTACGTCTGTAAAACCAGCTGCACAATTGTTTCTTCCCTACACTGTCTAAGATATGCAGTTTTCTCTTTGTTTGCATCGTGTCCACTTAAAACGAAAAGTAGAAGAGACTTTTACATTGTGAAAAGTTATTTTCTATACATAACCTTCAAGGAACATTTTGGTCTACTATACCAAGTTCCCTAAAGCAAACTGAGCCGCACTGTTTTCCCTTTGCACCACCTCTAAAAAATGGCCTCTAAAAACGGTCGATCTGCCCCATTCGTAAAAAACCACCCCATTGCCTGTTTTTGCCTATGGATCTTGATCTCAGGGTCCAAATCTTTCTGAAATCTCATCTGCCACTTTGAGCTGATACTATAATTGCCCCTCTGAAACTTGACCTATCTGAGCTGATAGTCATTGCGCCTCTAAACTTTTACCTAAAAACACCCCTCCAAAATAATCTTTTCTGATGTTTGAGTTTTCTGTTACTCGATCCTGTCAGATGATCAATTTTTCTGTTACTCAATCCAGCATGTTCCAACGGCCTGTCGGTCTGCTGATGATCGAGTTTTTGTTACTCGATCTTATATTTTCTCTATATGATTGAGTCTGTTCATCTATTACTTGGTCATGTCTGTTTTGGTCTGCAAGCTGTTGAATCGGTCTCAGATCCGCACCGAGTTTTGTCTCAACTGCTTTTGTCTCCGGTGAAGATTTAAAGTTTTTGTTCATTGTTAAACTCTGATTTGTCGCTCTGTTTTTTCCTTTTGTTTCTGAGGCTTGTTGATCCTGTTGGGTGAGTGTGGCCATTAAAGGCCTTATGAGTACTTGTAAAATGAAATGATACAGTAGAACATGAACTCAATGGGAGTGTGGTCCCTTGTGGACCATACTAAGCAAATTATGTTTGCTGATACTAAATTGTGCTTGACATGCTATGTCAGTCTGGTTGGAAAAACATATGTTACCTAGGCATAGAAAACTATCCAATAAAGGTTCTAATAGGTCATCCCTTGATGAGGTCAGAGTATGCCCGAATGAGTGAGCCGAGGGACTGTGTCACCCTTTGTGTGTGATAATGGACTTCAGAGACGGGGGCCAAAGCCTCATCTATGTACCATCACACGGCATGCATAATGATAGCCTTTTTAGGAAAGCGAACCACCTTTTAGAGTGAAGCTTACGTATGTGCGAGAGATACCCTATGCGTCATAGGAGCTATGGTCGCATCAGGTCTAAGTGACATTGACACGTCTCTAAGGAGAACCTGAAATCCATAAAACTGAGATTACCCTTTAGCTCATCGACCAGGCCTTGGTGTCCCACTAATGAACCCCCGCATGAACTGTGAGTCATGGAACATACTAAGTCGGTTGATAAAGCAAGTGTGGATCGTAGTCCACAATTGAACGTGGAGTGCTCCAAATGTTTATTCCTAGACCATATGAATCTTTATCCCATCTAATAAATTTAATTGTGTTTATTTTTTTATAATATGATTTTAGAATTATTATTTGAAGTTTTTTAGATCTCTGGATATTTTATCTAAAATAATGGGATTTATAAAAATGAAGATATTGATTTTTTAATGTTTTAAATATTCAAATTAATTCTAAAATATTTTATTAATTTTTAGAAAATATTTAAAAAGCATTGGGGCTCAATGGGCACATGGGCCCACCATGCCCTAAGTTGGTGGGGCTCACGTAGCCACCTTTTGGGTGGCACGCCCCACTTTTAGAAGTCTTTCCTATTTTATAGGGGTTGAAGTTGATAAGAGTAATAACTTTGGCTTGGAGGTCAAGTTATTATGAGATTTGGAAAGGTGATTTATCTTGAGAAAGATTTAAATGAATCTTTTAGAAAGCATGATAAGGCTTGTGCATATTTTTTTGATAAACCACAACATTATGATTAGTATTATTTTATTTGATTTATATTGATGGGATAATGATCAAAGGAAAGGGGGGATAAAGGTTCTAGCACCTTCCATAACATGTTGATGACCCATCTATAGAATGGAGGGTTCAAATCTCTTACCCCACAAGTCACTCATGATCAATGGTTCATATTCAATCCACAAGAAGAGGCAAGCCATAGAAATCCTAAAGAAACTCTAAATCCTATTTTTGCACTATAAAAGGAGGACCCCTTGCCCATAATTCTTTACACCAAAAACTTTCTCTCTCTCTCTCTCTCTCTCTCTCTCTCTCTCTCTCTCTCTCTCTCTCTCTCTCTCTCTCATCCATCTAGGGGGCACGCCCTACTCTAGAAAGTTTCTCTCGCACATCTTGGAAACCTCTCTTTCTCACTCCCTCCACCTCTTTGATCTCTATCTCCTACATTTTAAAAACTAAGGGTTTAGGCTATGGAGTTCTTCTCTCTCCCATCTCTCAACTATGGATTTATGGCTAAGGGTTTTAGGATGTAGCAAAAAGAGAATCCATCTCTTTCAAACTAAATTGCTAAAGGAATTCACCTAAGGTTTGAGTTTGTGATCAAAGGGGTTCACATTCCATTGGTGTGGCTTGTCCAAACTTGCTTTCTCGGTTGAGATTGAAGGTTAACCATTAGATCCCGTGCCATCGAAAGATGGTGACTCGGTGTGGGGTATACGAAGCCTGAATGAGGTAAATCCAGCACCCTCTTTTGTTTCTTCTATATTTATTTATTATATCTTTTATTCCAGTGTATAGGTTGTGTCTTTTCTTTTGTTAATGAAAAGTATGACTTGAATGGCTTCAACTTCTTGAGATCCTATTGTATTATTTTCTTTTATTTTATTTGAACTTATTATATTGTAAAAGAACTTCTTGTGAGTGATCTAGACCGTGAAGAAAAGAAAAAAATTGAAAAAAAAAAAAAAAAATTTTATTATATACTCCAATTAGATCACACGTGTCGTCCTTTCAGATCCGCCACTAATTTTTGTGCTTATTGATCAAGCAATCTGAGCATGGCAACAACTGCTTCTATTGGTCACATTATGCACCTGAAGATCCAACCGTTCGTTTCTGCAACTTAGTGTTCAAACTCCAGCTGCTCTCTCTCATAGCATCTTGAGTTTGAAGGGGAGTATGAAAGGAAAGTATATAACGTCTACAAGGTCAATATGGAAGGTGTATATTGTAATCAGTATATATAATGTATCTTGTATTTATGGTAAGTCTGGGTATAGTGTAAGTATCTGTGATTTATTTATATTATTGTCATTTGTATGTGTTTATTTAAGTCAAGCATGTATATTCATAATTTCATATTAATCAATGGACACTGAGTCTCTTCAGAGAAACCTGAGACTCTTCACAAAGGAACGTACATATTTGCCACCTACAAATCAATAGCAAAACTGAACAACAGCTAAAAAAGGGTCCAACTTCAAGCTCTCTTTGCTAATAAGTCATCCTCCAAATTACTATAAGTTGTGAAAATTCACCATCAATTAGTTTTCAGATCTAAAGAGCACCTAAATGCAAACAAAACCAATATGCAGTAGCAATAGACTGCTCTTAATTAGGTTCAAATCTATCTTGTCCGATGTATACCAGAACTACCAGTTACCGCGGACGAGTAGAAGGCTGTGAGCAAGTCTAGGACTAAACAAATAAGTCCAAGAAAGAACCATATTACACTACAATCGGAAAGAAGTTCCCTCAAAAGGTCAAATCTCTCATTATCTGGCATGCTAGCGATTCAGTATGATCATCCCATACAACACAAGTGTAGAAGGTAATGAGGTCATGATGGCCTGCAACTTTATGTTTTCAAGGACAAGGAACCAGAAGGAAGGGGCTTGGATATCCCTTGGCTTACACAGGAAAAATCTCAATAAGGCTCACAGGCTTGTTTAGCAGGTTGAATCCAATTCCAGGCAACTTTTGATGGCAATTGTTAGAGCTCTGTTCTTAGTGCATTTGCGAATACAAGATAGGAGACATCTAATACCATATCACATTACTTATAATGTAGATTTGACTCCAAGGGAGTGGGAGTGTCCATTTTTAAGAACGTTTTGAAGCTAAAAAGCTTCCCAATGCGGGTATGGAACATACAAATTAAGAACTCAAACAAAAGAAATCTCTGCAAAGCATTACATTACCATCCATATAAGAACTTTGTTCTTGCTCCATGGGTGTGATGCATGATGAAATACAAAAGTAGATTGGCGCTTGATAATCAGTGTCTTCCTTTCAGCCCCTTGAGAACCAACTTCCACAGGTGTTAATACAACAATAGAGATTTTGCATGGAGAAACATAAAAACATTGTCAAGGCTCAAAAGAAAAGCAATACCGAAATGTATTCATAGGCATGTAAAGTTGCATACACAATCATTATCCATGGAAAAATCTCTCTCTCTCTCTCTCTCTCTCTCTCTCTCTCTCTCTCTCTCTCTCTCTCTCTCTCTCTCTCTCTCTCTCTCTCTCTCTCTCTCTCTCTCTCTCTCACTTATGTGGCAGATGCAAACATATTCATGTGTTTGCAGAACGTTTTCCGAATGTATCATCCATATGTTTGGGTCTGCATGTGTATATATATATATATATAGACAT
Organism: Amborella trichopoda; assembly: GCF_054954075.1. Classification (NCBI taxonomy): domain Eukaryota; kingdom Viridiplantae; phylum Streptophyta; class Magnoliopsida; order Amborellales; family Amborellaceae; genus Amborella; species Amborella trichopoda. Next base: position 22,407,649 of record NC_142344.1, read on the forward strand.
ATGGAAGTATGATATTGTCAAAACACAGGAGTGTAATTCAACAGTTTCCCCAAACAATCATCAATCTAAATATTGCCCAAGACTGATATCAATATATGAGGCACTCATATCATTCTTTTGATAAATAATAATACATTTATGGTGACTGTTAATAATGCCCTTGATGCACGGTGACACTGAAGTTATGCATAAAGTACAACAACTAATGCTATTGCATAGGAAAAATAAAGATAACTATTCTAGGACAATAATACCATTGTAAAAAACCTTACTTGGCATTAAGATCAAGCACCTTGCTGGTTGCTTTGCTCTCTGTATCTCTTGATATGAGACAAATGCAAAGAGTCCCACAATTCAGCAATGTATATTTAATGTGGTCTAAGAGAATTCCGATCTTCAAAATTACTATGAATCTAAAATATATCACTTGATGCCGGTCATTGCCCTCTAGGTTATGTGTTTGTCCGGGCTCAAGAGATCCTAAAGTTTATCTACCTCAGGCGTGGGATAAAATAAATATGAAGAATACCAACCTAGTAAATTCTGACAAGCCATTGTCTTTGCTTGAGCTTCCCAAGTTCTCCAGCTATATATCTGCATGAGAACCACATTTTTATTTATATAAGCAAAACTTGAGCAACATATCTATAGTTAAACCTATTATGTCTAATTCAAGAGACTGAAGAATAAAAAGAAGAGCTGACCTTTATCATTGCAAGAATGACTGTAGAGCAGCAATAGAAACTATGGGTAACGGCGAGAACAAACAAGAAACGGTGAAGCTGCTCCAGAGATTCATACGAAACAAAAGGTTCGTGACCCTACATCATAGACACTTAAAGTTGGAAATACACAACCCAGGAGGCTATCTAACTAATCAAGTTGCATGTATATCAATAAACAAATAACTTTAGACTAGTGAGAAGAAGTAGATAGGTAAATTTCAAATGCTCTGTAGATAGGAACAGACATTAGAAGACCATCATGTGGAAGCAAAAAATCTTTTTCCTGAACTTGAATGATCTTCTACCAAAGGGACTGATGTACACAAACGAGTATAGCAACAGTATAGAAGATTGACATCCATTAGTGAATATGCTGGGATGAATCTTTGCAAATGGACTCAGAAGAATGTTGACTCCCTTACCGTGTCCTTTTAAGAAATCTGTTGAAATTATTAGATCTTTCCATAATTTTTATCCATATTAATCGTCAGCAATCAAAACACACGACAATTTAGATGAAGGCATGTACATTTAGCCCCAACCTTCAATGTCCCTCTATGTTTCTTAAGCAGCATTTTATGCTCATGGACACTTCTTAAACCATCTTTCACCTTCTGTTATGAATCAAAGCTCCACATTCCGAAATACCAATTTCTAAAACTAAAAGAAGAATAGTGGAGGGCAGCATTTACCTGAGAGCAATGACTATGCTGAAAGCCATGTTTCCACTGCCTAAAAACCGAATGATTAACAGAGTATGAACCTCTAGAATTCCCCATTTGTGCTGAAGGAATCAATAGCCTGTTGTAATTCTTAACAGAACAAGGATAGAATCGCGACCCCAACGGAGAGGCTTTCACACAGATTTCAGCAACCCACCTTGCCCAGTGACCCAGCAACAGAGATAACAGCCCGAAGACCATCAGCTCTTCAACAAGAACAAAGAACAGAAAAAAATCCACCTCAAAATTAACCCCAACTAGAATAAAATAGAAAAAAAAAAAAAATGAACCCATTTAAAGCAAAAAAACATGATGAAAACTACATATACAAGAATACAACCTTCTTTGATCTTCTCCAGAGCAGCCAAGAGAGCCTTTCTCCTCGTCATCTGCAACCACTACACAACACAGGAAAAAAGAAAAACAGAAGCAAGAGAGATGATTCAAAGGAACAAGGGTAAGAAATGAGAGATAGTGAAAAGTGAGTGGATGGTTCTGAGAATTGTTACCTTGAAGAGTCGTTGAATGCAACGTTGAACTACAAAACAGAGAGCAACCATTATACTAGTTATTGTTGCAACTGACCATGTAGGAGTCTCTGCAAGAGACCTTCCAACCTCTAGCTCCATCCCCATCACTCTCTCTCTCTGTCTCTCTACAGTACACTGTGCTTCTTCCTGAGTTTTACATCCTTCTCTCTCTCTAGAGAAGTCCAAAGTTTGAAAATCTCGTCTTCTTTGTCTGTGTTTGTCTTCTGAGTGTGCTTGCTTCTTTCGGACATGTGGCGGGCAGTAATGGGATGATTTAAAGTTTAAACTGTCCCTGACATGCCTCCCTCCTGGCCTTGTCTACTCGAAATTCAAACAAACCAAACAACTTTTGTTTCCCGGAAAATTGTCTTCTGCTTTTCCCTCACTTTTTCCACATGTATTCTCTAGCTTAGCTTTTGCTAATTGGCTCCTCCTTCACTTAATTAATTAATAATTGTCAGATTACCGGACATCCTCACTGTCTGTTCAGTTTTCACCCATCTTTTGAATTGTCTTTTGCTTTTATGTAACACCCCAATTGAATTAGGAAATATGTTAAGAACCATAGAAAATGACAAGAAATGAGTTACATTTCATTATATAAGACTTTATATATATACACCAATTTTTTAAAATCCGGATCCGCAGGGTGGATCTTCCCCCCCAAGTATCAGTGTTGGATTGGCAATTTGGGTTCGGATCAGCAAGGCAGATCATCCACCCCACATATCAGTGTTGGATCGTTGGATTGGCAATTTGGGTCGATTTGAATTGGAGATCCAAAAAATATTCACAAATAAAATAAATTCAAAATTAAGATATGGTTTATTGGTGCGGATTAGAAGAGAATGTTTTGATGTTAGAGAACCCTCCAATCGATCATTTTGACCTCAAGGATATGAATAAAGAAAATTATCAAGTCCTAAAAATATTGTATCTTATAACGAGGTATCTCGATCATCTATTTTCAAGATTTTCAAATGTTTATAACTCTTCGTAGCCTGTATCATTTTTTAAATTTTAAAATTTTATAACTAGGAATTAAAATAGATTTTCAAGTCATCACATAGTTTTCAACAACAAAATTATATCTCCAAACAAATTTTAGGATACACCTTACTTCTGTAGTCTAAGGAAGGCGCCTTACTTAAACCAGACCCGTGTATATTATCTGTAATTGACGTTATTGTTTGCCCACCCACTATTTTATCTTTTTAACTTTTCAATGAGCAAGGAGAGTACCCAACCTAATTATAAATAAGTAAACCATCCAAATATAATAGTAACCGAACTCTTCTTAAATAAATGGCAAAAGTTTATATAGCCGAAGCTCTAAATAATCAAATTAAAGCCTACATCAAAAATTTCACTAGAAGTTGTTTTGATGCCCAAATATACTCAAATTGATCATCTCGACATCAAGATGCATGGACATGAGAAAAAAAATGGATTTTAAGTTTTCGAAATAGTGTATCTTGTAACGCATATTTGGACTGTCAATTTTCAAGATTTTTAAGTTTTCATAGATCTGTTAGATCTACATAATTTGTTAAGCATTAAATATTATAATTAAATATGGAAGTAGTTTTTAAGCCTATCATAAAGATTTTTAGTATTGAAACTACATTTCTCGACACTATTTGAACGTGGGCTCTAACTTGATTGTTTAGAACCTCGGCCCTATATAAATCGCACCCTAAATAAACAATTACGAGTTTACTTATTTCCTCTTATAAAGAGCACCGATTAGCTCAACTGATTGTGCGTTAGCTACCCAAGCTTAAATGGTTCCTAAATAAATTTGAAGCAACTTGAATTGGACAAATTTGTCGTGGCTAACATGACCGCTTCTAGTTACTGAATAAAAAACCCCTAAGAACATTGTGTCCCTGGTTGTTGCATGGCAAGGGCATAAAAAACTGTTTAATCGGTGATCCAAATCATAACAGGCCGATCAGCATTAATAATTTATTGGGCTGGCAGAATCCTGTAAAATACTAGGAACCGGCTAGTTCCCTCACGAATCAGACGATTCCAACCGGTTCTAGCCAGTTATTTGATCCAGTTGGTTCTATTAGAGAAATGGTTAAAACCAAGCCCACTTGTTTTTATTTTTTATTTTATTTTTTTAATAACTTTGGCTAATTCTGGCCGGTTCTCCAACAAAAGGACTGACCCTACTTAATTTCTTTTAATTCTTTTTTAATTTCCGATTCAGTGGACCATCCTGATGAGAAATTCAAAGGGGCGATCCAAGTCACGGTTCGTTTTTAAAACCATGGTATAAACTAGAGACTTAGTTCCGCTACTGGGACCCTCGTGAAGTAAATGTGACTTCATCTAACAAAACGCATGATGGCTTGTTGTACACTCATACCTTAAAAGAGTTGGGAGAATTTTTCGACGTGAATATTGGGATACACCCAAGGACAACTAGATGATTAATTTTCAAAGGGAAAAAAATATGTTTTTTTTCGTTTTTTCCAAGGAATGGGTTCAAGGCTAGTTAGTGTAGTGGGTCGCTACAACATGATGTTATGAGTCGTATTCCTACGACACATAGGGGCCATCCCCACTGAACTAACCAAAAATCTTTTTTCAAGCATATAGAAGAGGTTCCATTTCTAGAGTAGATGCTCCAAGATTAAGTTTTGCCTTTTGCCTGAGGAAATGTTTATGCGAGAGTATAAATTAAGAAATAACTATTCCATATAGTACCAATCAATTTCGTTCTTTCAGTTTTGACTTTTGTGTTTTTGTAGGTTTCGCCATGTATAAAAACCGTATAATAATCATATATAGAACAAGTCTTCCCCTCACCAAAAGTCAGGGGTGCAAATCGATTTAAATGTGAGATGGAAAACATTTTGAGAGGAAAATAGTCATTAAGCTTCACAACAAATGGATAGCACTCCAAAAATGAATTAGGTACCTCTCTGTTTTTTGAAAATTGATCAAAAGAAAACCACGTGATCTTTTATAGGTAACTACTGACATAATCTCCTCGTATTTCAATTGAAAAACTACTGGCTCATCCCCCTCCAATCAATGGATGATCGACCATGGAGAAAGTTTGGGACCCTCCATTGCATCATATCATGTTCTTTTGGGCCTTCACGCTTCCTAAACATCCATGCATATCTTTATCCATCCGTTAATTTAACGGTGATGACCTAAGGGACTAAGGTATCACCGTAGCCCTAAAGGTAACAACTGCCGGGCCAGCCTTGGCCGGGTCAGGCCAAAAATAAATGAAGAAAAAAAAAATAGAGGACTGAGCCGGGTCGAATGGAGCCGGCACTGGTCCTAGCCCGGCCTTTGGGCCATAGTTTGTGGCCTAGACCCCACTTTTTTAGGGCCGGGATGCCCCGCCCATTGCCGGCCCTACATAGCCCAATGGTTTATAGTTCCTTTTTTAATGTTCAAACTACCGTCTTGTTTTCTCTCTTTTCAGGAAATGACGAAACCAACATAGAACTTACATGCTGTGCTTCTAAGATATTATCGCCTTTTAATAATCTAGGTCCATGGGTGTATCTATGAGCATCTGTTAAGGAAAATAATTAAGCAATGAGAATACCATTTAAGGCTACAAAAACATAGAATTTGGGTTTTTCTTGTTCAATGATTTAAAAAATAATTGTTGTAGTTGTTAGTTATCAGATGTAGTAAATGATCCATCATCAATGCCCAACACGCTTTTTAAGTCCATGTGATATGTTAATATTAAAAAAAAAAGGTCCATGTGATATGTTGGATGCCAGCAATGAAAAGACAAGTATTTGTTGTGGGGGGCACCAATTAAATTGCCAAAAATGAAGTGATTTCTTATGTGCACATCTATTAAGTTTTTCGGTGTGTGATAGGAAAATCCGCCAGAGTGTTTTTGCTTGCCATTTAAAGGTCTATGAATGTGTGAATGAGCCAGTAAATTGAAGTGTTTGTTGACATGAGGAGTGCTTGGATAAAAAAAGGAGCATGGCTAGCAAATTCAATCAAGAAGACAATGCAAGCAAGCGTGTGGGCAGGAGGGGTGGAAGTGGCCCCCTTTATTTTTTTTTCTTTTTTTTTTTTTGTCTGAATTTTAGCTCGGCTTTGTTTAGGAATGGGCTCGGATAGGTGGTCAAGGTGCTTTGATTTAAGTTTTTCTCTCATTTCCTAACTCTCTCTAAAAGGGGGCAGACCGGCCCTTTTTATCTTCTCTCTTCTACTCTCTAGAAGGGCCCTCTTGCTTCTAAATTTCTAAAAATCCTTTCTTTTTTTTGTGTTTTCTTTTTACCGCATTCTTGGAATTGGACCCTAGCTAGGTTAGCTTTGTTTATTCTAAAAACTACTTCGCATTAGGGTCTAATTCCAAGACGGCGATAAAAATCGCCTCTATTTGCTTACTTGGATTGGAGTATCATGGATGCACCTTACTAGCTAGCACATGGACCTGTCCATTACAATGTATGGCTATATGTTAAAGTAGGGGACCTGCTTGGGCTTGCCAACTCCCTAGAGCCTTAAAAGCCGTTTGTTTGGTGACCAAGTAAGAGTTGCTCAACACAACCTGCTCATCAATGTGCTCATTGGCCATTTCGAGGCCTATAACAACATTTTAGGAAAAGAATCATGTTTAATTGGTTAGCAATTGACGATTTGCAATGCTACGTCTTAGGCTCAATTCTTATCAGGGTAGGAGTCTTCTCCCCACTGACTCAAAAAAAAAAAGCCTATAACAAGAGCCTCATACACTGCCTGATCAATCGAGCATTTCTTTTTAGGCATGAAATGGTATGGAATAGCCCCTTTGTCAATAGTTAGAAAGACAACACCTACTTTACCCTTTGATTCTACATGCTCATTGAAGTACATCTTTCATACTGGTCAAGTTTACATGAACAACACATCCTCATTGGGGAGCTCCTTATTTCAAGGACCTTCAAGCAATGAGCCTGTAGCCAGAAAATCCACCAAAGTATGTCCCTTCATAGCCTTTTGAGAGACAAAGGCGATGTCAAACTCCATAAGGAGTAGTTACTGCTTGGTCAGATGCCCTCATCTTATAAGGCGCATATGAGATACTTGATGGGACCTGCATAAGAAACCAGTTGGATGGGGCGTGCAAGACGGTAGTGATGCAGCTTTTGAACCATTAATACTAGTGGAAAGCACATCTTCTCTATAGTCGAGTGTTCACGTTTGGTGCTAGCCATCATATGGCTCAAGTAGTATGGCATCATCTCTTTACTCTTATTGTATTGAGACAACAATGCTCCTAGTAACTCATTGAGAGGGGCTACACAAAGGATGAACATCATGCCTATTATAGGGGCAGAGAAGACTGGCGGGTTAAGGAGGTAGGGCTTGATGCTATTAAAAGCATTTTGGTAGACCGCATCCCACTTGATGAGTACTCCCTCCTTCGTCAGTCCTGAAAAGGGGTAGTATCTACGCGAAAGGTTAGATAGGAATATTCATATATGTCCATCTCCCTTGAAGGGATTTCAACTCTCACAAGTTTTTGGGGACAGTGTTTTCGGATATTACTTTGAATTTGGATACATCTTGGTACCACTATGTCTCATAATGAAGCCGAGAAACTTCATTGATCTCACTCCAAAAGTGCACTTTAAGGTATTCATCTTCAGGTGGTGGCTATTGAAGACAAACTCGGGATCACGCAAATGATAGGACCGGGTCTTGGACTTAACCCCAAGATCATTCATGTAGTTCCTACCATGTCATCTAGGAGCTCATCAAAGACAATGGTTATAGCTCAGTAATATATAGCACCCAACAGGCATGACTTTGTAACAAGAGGCACCCTTTCAAAATGTGTTGAGTCCCCTATCTTTTGGGGCCATCTTTATTTGATTGTACACCAAGTACATGTCCATAAAGGAAAATGTATCACATGACATGGTGTGGTCTATCATATCTATGCTATGGGGAAAGAAATTCATCCTTGAGCATGTGGCATTCAAGTTGTGGAAAACAATGCAAAATCAATCTATCCATTTTTCTTCTTGAAGGGCACAATGTGTTACATGCAACTTCTTTAAGAGACACAGCATTGAGCAACTTTGACCTAGATAACAATTTTAGGTTGAAACGTTATTAGATTCGGTCTCACCAGCCTCATTACAGGATTAACAGCCAACTTTAACAAAGCCAATTACTGTTTGACTAGCTTCATTGCAGGATAAACAACCAACTTTATTGATAACCAACTCAGTGTTAACACTAAAAAGGGTTGCAAAATTGAGGTTTTCGCCAAAATGTTGAAGTTTGTGTGACGTTCATTGTTCATCCAATTACAAGACTAGGAATGACCCTCTTTAAGTATTGCAAAAGCATGACTATCCCGTCAGAAATTGAAGAAAGTGTACATTTCTCGTGAGATTGAAGATGAGGTAATTTAGGAAGCTGAAACCAATGGTATTTGGTATATTCTCTGTCAAATATCTTTATATGATTTTATTTCATGATAGAGGCAAATGAGTTGATCCTAGAAGAGCTAAGATCGGGTGATGCCCTGTACCGCACAAAATTCAGGCATTCTTGTAGATTGTGAGCCTCATAAAGGTGTTAACAATAGTTAGTTACGGAAGAGAGGAAGCATTATAGTCAATGTATGAATGCTACATAAGAATGATGAGAAATATCCATCTCTCTTATTTGTCAAAATTTGTTATAGTTTGGAAAGTTTTTAGAGCAACAATCTTATGGGAGATACACGGAAAGATAGAAATAGAAGAATTTTTGAAGGAGAATTATAAAGTGAGGAGAAAATCAATGGCAGGATTCTAGAAACCTTATTCAATTGGATGCAAACAACAAAGTTTGCTTGGGTATTTTAAAGGTAGATATCCTCCTCAATTGGGTCAATGTTGTGAAAATGGATTTTACACAAAAGAAGAATACTTTGTAGGTGAAACCTCCTATTGAAGAAACTTATAAGCTAAACATTAATAACACCTCTTCCGGGAACTTGGCACTAGCCAGACTGGTTGGTTTAATAAGAGATCATTGTGGTAATATTCTCATGCCTTAAGCAGGATTATGCAGCCATGTAACTGCAAATGAGGTTGAGTTGTGTGCTCTATAGCCAGGATTAAAGCTTTTTGTAGGGTTACAAGTTGGCAATTATGTGCAAAGTGATTCACATAATGCAATCCAATGGTATCACAATGAGCAAAAAATTGGAAACTGAGATTAATATTGGCTACAAATTAATAATTTCAATGGATCTTTTAATTGTAATTCACACACGTCTATAAAGATGTGAATCAAGAGGTGGGTTAGCTAATCGAACAAGGTGTTGGATTTGATGATATCCAAAATCTACCTTGTTGGATTTGATACTATCTAAAATCACCTACATAAGAAAATTTCCTATTATGTAGGGTTGAGATTGATATTGATAAGTTTATTAAAGAAAATAGAAATCCAAAAAGATTAGGACTCTTGATTATATATCTCTTGTTTTTGAGATTTATGTAACATCTATAAAAAACTTTCTATTTTAGTATGGACTCCTAATCTTATATACATGGGATGAAAGTGCAGAGAATTTGTTTACTTTATTTGGGTCACCATAAAGGAAATGTGACTTCCTCTAGAGAGAAAAGGGGGTAGGGCCTCCTGTACATAAGATGCAAGGTTTCCTTCTGAAAGGGGGGTATGGCCTCTTGTACATAAGATGCAAGGTTTCCTCCTAGAGAGAAGAAAAATTCTTATGAATAAAAATATTGCTATGGTGCCTCTTGTAGAATCTGAAGATTGAAAGGCTTGTTTCTTAGAGAGAAACGATTCCCATTGAAATTTTGGATGGTTTCCTCTTTTAGTTAGAGAGAAAGTCAGTTTCTCGTTGTATGGTGTTGTCGTTAATGGCCGCCAAAAGTAAATATAAGGAAGAGATAGTCGTTTAAAATGGTGTGCTCGACTGTGTTTTTGTCGACGTTTGTTTCAAAATTTATGATGCAACTTTCATTGGTATAGTGGATTTTTCATTGGTGTAGTGGATTTCAGTTTGTCGTACTCTTAGATGTAGTCTCTCTGGGGTAAACCATATAAATCTTTGTATTTATGTGGTATGTATTTTATGTTTTATTTCTCATACTTTATATGTCAAAATTCAACCCATCAAGTTTAGAGAATTCGTGCACAACATTTGTTTCACTTTCTAAGTTATCAGTTCTTAATGGGGAGATGCAATTTTTTATTTCCAATTGCTTTAGTTTGTTATTGTAATGTTTGAGATCAATAAATTAAATAATTTGTGTCCAAATTGATTTTTGGTCTGAAATTCTTCTCATGTTTAGATGGGAAATATTGTGCTTTCTATTAATTATTTTTATCTATGCTTTCTACTTTAAAATAATAGAATATCAATTTAAAGGGAAATTGTCATAAAAAATAACTATAGATGTCAAATATCCGATTTGACAATTAGGAGTGTTTCTACATTTAGAAAGCATTAAGCTTGCTTTTCAAGTTTTATTTTACTTAGTACCTTTTAAAAAATATAGTAAAAATGACCGAATTAACCTTATTTGGGATCGCGAACCTTGAATGAGCATGAGCATTTTCGTATCCTAAACCTGCTTGAGTGGGAGAGTGGGGTTGAAGTTGTGATTGTAGCACCACTTTCGCCCTAGCTAAAATCTAGACTTCTATTCTCACCTAATACATTAAAAAACCACTAACGATTTAAAAAACAAGTAAGAGCTCATCATCCCCACTGAATTACCCAAAAAAAAAAAAAAAAAACTTAAGTAAATAATAAAAATGCCCCCAAACATTTCATCATTGCAACTTAGAGCAAGTGCTTACAATTAAAAAAAAAAAAAAAAAGGGCTTTATGGCTTTTACCTTGAACAATTACACACTTGGCAGGTCCATTTTGCTGATTCTAAACAATCATATTTTCATCATTTGACTAGAACTTAAAAAATAACAATCTCAATGTTTAACGGATTATTTGACATTTTTAATGAGTTCAAAAAGTAATTTGACCCTTTGATCTATATACTTCCCCTAGAATGATTGCGCTTTTTATATTGGGTGTGGTTTGCATAACCTTGCAACAATCAAATTAGGGTGCACCCCCAAACTTTATTGACATTCAATTTTGGTGTGAAAATGTTTTAAGGTGGCGTGAGAATATATTTTTATCTTTAATTATAAAATTTTAAATTCCAAGAATGCTACAAATCAAGCGGATATATAAACACATGAAAATATTTGAAAGTGGACGGTCGAGATGATGTGTTCCAAGATGTACCATTTTTAGATTGAAAATCTCTTTTTCTCTGCATATATATATATATATATATATATATATATATATATATATATATATATATATATATATATATATATATATATATATATATATATATTTTGATGTCAAGATAATCAATTAAATGATTTTTCAACATCAAAACAGCTTTTTTCAAATGATTGTAGAGGTGCAACTTAATTCTACATTTTAAGTTGTCAACCTTTTGTAAACTTTTTCTTTTTATATTTTTACACAATCATGTTTAATGACAAAATGGGCCTGTATCTATAAGAAGCAACCGTGCTTCTTTGACTGGCAATTATACTTCCATCACCCACTTTTTCTCTTTTCTATTAGTTTAGATCTTTAGATTAGGAAAATGTCTTTTTTTAAAAAAAAAAAATCGAAAAAAAGTAGAAAAATGTTTTGATAGGGCTTCAGTCCTATCAAAATAAGGAAACCCGTACCTCAAAACTCACCAAAGGATCTCAAGGCCCAGTTCAGTTTCTTTGATCTCAAATTAGAGTGCATGTAGAAGCCTTCAATCACATGGAATCCTTTTTTGTTTTGAGTATTAGGATAGATCTATAATATGCTATCAGTTTGATTTGCCATGCATTGCTGGTCAATTCTGAAGGTACTCCTTGAAGATCCTTGAGATCAAGGAAAGAGCATTTGTAGAATCATTGATCTAGAGATGCCTATCTAGGAAGGTGAGAAGCCCTAGCGAGTTTTGTCTGTAGTGCAATGAGCCAATAAAGCGAGCTCAGTCGTTAGCACAACCAACGTAAATTCAACAACACACCCTTTTTGCTGTGCGAGTTTAGCCGTCAGTGCAACGATAAAACTCAATTGTAGTTCTGACGTCAGAAAACCTTCGAATAGATCATCTCAACCTTGACCATTTGGTTGTGGAAAAATTTATAGATTTTAAACCTTGAAATAATATATTTATAGATTTCAAACCTTGAAATAATATATATTATAATACATTATCTAAAGTATCCATTTCATCTTAAAAATAAGTGTTCACATATCTTACAAGATCTGTACTATTTTTTTAGCTTCAAATTTTATAGTCAGTGTTGAAAATTGATTTTAGAGCTATTGCAGAGATTTTTGATACCCAAAATGCTTTCTTACCGTACTGGATATACTAACTATATCGTATTATTTCTCGCATTCCATTATTTTTATATTTTATTTCAACATGGGCAGATAGCAGGAATCGAACTCGCATCTTCTCCTTAGCAAAGAGAAATTTTACCATTCGACTATATCACATTTTATGTCCACACAAAACAAATATGAGAAAATATGATTCCAATAGAATAAGTTTGAGATGAGTCTTTATTTTGATTTTGTAAAGCCTAGGCCTTATAAAAACTGCATCCGAATATTATCATATTTAAGAGTGATTTACGTACGGATCATAAAATTTTAAGCAAAATACAAAATACTTATATGTAGAAATTACAAAGAAGGTTGTCAACCCATTTTTTTTTATCTTTCCAAAATTACCCTTTGGTCAACCCAAATTTTATTTATTTTTTGCTTTTTTATTTTTTTTTGTTGGTAGAGCAGTGCTTTAAAGCTGGGGCATTGCCTACTAATGAAAAGCTAAAAGAAATTTAAAAAAAAACTAAATTTGGGTTGATTGAAGAACAATTTTGAAAAAAAATAAAAAAAATAGGTTTACTGTCTTTCTTTATAATTTCCGCATATAAGCCGAGCATTTCAAATTGTACCAAAAATTTTAGTGTCAATATGTAAATTACTCCATATTTAATGACAAAAAGGGGGGTATCTTTAACCAGCAACCAAACCTCACTGTCTGCCACTAGCAAGCATACGCCCATAACCTAAAATTAACAAATTCACTATAAGCAGTGGTATGGCCACCAGAGTGCCTAGAACAAGCCAAGGCATACAGAGACAGGGTGATGGAGCATGTAATTTTAACAAACACATAGTGCCAAGAGCATGAAGAGAGAGAGAGATGCCGCATGTAACCGGCATGTGCTGTGTTGATGCCAGATCGCATTTGAGTCATCGTCCTTCTTCCTCTCTTCATCTTATAAATTCATTTCTGTTTAATTTCTAGGAAACCAGTCGATCTCCACGCCCAAACCAGACGATCTCCATACACAAATCATGGCTGATGAATGGTGAATGGCTTCCGCAGTTGGGAGAAGAAAGGAACTTGTGTGGAGTTACCATCTTGCTCTGCATAGGATCTGCAATGCCAATGGCTGCCCGGGAACCCTGCCGGACACCTCAGTCTCTGAAGATGGCTGGTAAAAAGGAGGAATTCGCAGACAGCAGGTGCGCCTTCCTGACGGTAGCCCTGTGCCCCTGCCTCACCATCCTCATCATCCTCCTCATTGTCATCTCCATCATCATCTTGGTCAAATTCCACATCTTTTGTCACACCCCTCTCCACTCCCTCACCCAAGCCTTCATGAGAAAACATTGTCTTGGCCATTGACCATGGAACTCAAAACCCATTGGTTTCACTCTTCCATGGCTGGGGTTTATAGTGAAGAAGATGAGGATGGAGAAAAAGGTGATGGCAATCGTAGAATCGAGTCATTGGCGGGTTTTGATTTGAATGGGGGGAGAGAAATTACAAAGTAATTGAAGATCTCTTTGGTTCAGATGTAATCATGGTAGCAGTATTGGATCAGAGCAATATCTCTAGTCCACTTTACTGATGCTGAACATATTGAATAGGTTGCACCATGCTTGGAGGTCCTCGTTTCGATTCTCCCGGTTGGCATCTTCAAAGTTGGGTTCCTCTCACAATTGGGAGATTTACAATGAAATGCATGGGGGTTTTGGGGGAAGCGGACAGGTCAAAAGCATGGTGGTGTAGATGCTCAAAGAGATGGCTAAGGAGCATTGCTTTTGTGCCGAGACCTTCATGATTGTGGTCAAGAGCTTTTGTTGGTGCTAGAGAGATGAAGAAGGTCATAGCCATATTTGAATTGATGGTTAGGCATGGTTTTGAAGCAGGGGTCATGACCTTCAACAAGTTGATTGATGCGTTGGCTAGAACTAAGCTTGGAACAGAGGCACACATTTTGCCTAACCCAAATCTTAGGACGTATTCAATCTCTCTCTCTGGTTGGTGGCAAGTGAAGAATTTACCAGAGGCAGGAAAGATGATTGCAGGGCTTATAAGGGAAGGGAGATCTGAAGAACTTGCATGAAAACATGGAATTTTCAAGGAAGTTTGATGTTTCACAGAGAAAATGAAGAAAAGAGTCGAAATAAGAGATCCTGCTCAAATTAGACAGTATAGGATGTTCTGAGTTTCCTCATCTTGTTTGTAAGTATGGACTGCGCTTATTGATGGCTTTGTGTTGACACAGTATCTTGGGATCTTCTATGTAGTTTTAATATGTCGTCATGTGTTACATTAGAAGGAAATGTTGGATTCTTTGTAAGCAATCTATAGTGTTTAAATTCCAGAGACCATTCATCAAATAAAAGAATTATGAAGATGATCAGGTAAATACCTATCTTCTTTCTTGATCTTTGGTTGGTGATCTGTCTTATATAAGGTGATTCTTACAACTTGAGCCCGAAATTTATGCAGTATTTAAACATATGATTCAGGTGGCAATTCTCAGGAAATTAACTGCCACAACTGATGATGACACCCCCATGGCATGGATTTCCAAGTCAACTCGGAACCTCCTTGATTTCTACTTGACAAGCTTAAAGTATGGGTCAATTCCCAATCTATGAACTGCGATCCGGGGGTCAAGACCAGGCAACTCCTAATAATGTCAGGCAAAAACATCCTAATGGGCTCGCAAGAATTTAGTGTATTCCTTCTCCTCTTCAGCAGACGTAATAGCTGAGATGAAAGTAGACCTAGGATCAGCTTCATCACCCAAGTTCACTTCTTCCAAATCATTAGCTGTACCTAGTCAACCATCTTCCAATACCTCTGATGCCTCTTTATTTCCTCCTCATCAAGGGGCAGAAAATCAGAATCTGCTCATCCACTTCAACTTTTTGCTCTACAAACATTGATCTTTCTTTTGTCTCTTTCACTCCTGAACCCTTAGGTTCTTGAGAAGTGTGGACAACTTCTACTTCTTCTTGAGACTCCTGGGGAGTGACTTCTTCAGGGATGAGTTGAGGGGGAGATAATGACGGTTCTGGAGATACCATCACATGATAGATTTGGTCAGTGAAGAATGGCCATGGAGGTAAACCAGCGTGCCTCGAGTAACCAAGCCCTTGTTTCTTATATGCTGAGATACTGTGGTCTCAATAACTACGAAGGGTGCTAGCATCCCTTTATTGTCATTTAACCCCTGATTCATTGCCGGCTCACAGTCCATCTTTTTTCATAATTTGATGAGCTTTAAGACTGTAAAGATCCCACATCACTGCAACAACTATAAAGGAATAACTCTTGGGATTCTCCTGCATACCAGTGCCCCAGGTTTTTGGAGTGAAACCAGGTAGAGAAACAAAGAGAGATTTTGGAGGCACTACTTTCTTCACCTTAGCTTTTCCCTTTCTTATAACTTCAACCTGATTGAGAAAATCCTACACTTGCTCTTTCAATGCGGTAATAGTAGCTTGTCTTTGAACTACATACTGTTGTTTGGGAGTGCCGATGAAGTCATTGGAAGGGGGAGGAGAACTATATGTCATGTTTTGACGAATAGTATGAGTTTCCATGACAGGGGTTGGGAAGCGCAAGAACTTTTGAGAGTCATGCATGTAACTGGCTTGGTCTGTGAGGTAAGACTCCTCCCTTTCAAGAACTGGGATATACAAGACCTCAGGGATTTCCAAGACTTTGGGATAACCTTGCCGGTAAGGAGCTGAAGAGATGAGGTAAGAATTATCCTCCTCCCTTTTGGAGACTGAGATTTGCAAGACTTTGAAATGGTCATGATGATAAGGGGTTGAAGGTATGAGGTAAGCATCGTCCTCTTTGATGTGTAAGACCTCTGGTATTTGTAATACCTTGGTCTGATTTGGTGCGTGACTGACTTGGGGGGCAAGGTAAACATCATTCTCCTCTCTTAGAGAAACTGGTCAACTATTTGATCAATCTCAACTTGATACGCGACCTCAGCTTCTAAGAAGGGAATGTGGATATGTAACACCTTGCTGTCACCATGAGCATAAGTGACTGTAAGTCTTAGAGTAGTCAAGTGGTTTCCTTCTTCTTGACTTGCTCGATTTGAGCCACCATTGGAATGGGTTCTTGTGAAGATATGGTAAAGGATGAAGCTTTCTCTTTATGAGACATCACTTCTACTGGGGAAGTGGGTAAATTTCCATCAATGGGGGTTAAGGGAATCACTTTTCCACATCTTTTCTCTTCTTGAAACATATGATTGAGTGACCCCGTCATATCTTCCACTTCTTCATGAGAGGTTTGAGCAGTCTCTCTCAAGTTCGGGTTCGTGATGGTTTTCATAGGAAACATTAGCTCTTGAGATCACACCAGATCCGTAAAATAGTACTCCACATCAGCATAATGTTACTTAGTAATGGGAAACGGTCTCTTATCAGCATAGACCTTGTGTTGCCTTCCATCTCGACTATATTTGAAGCATTGATAGAGTGTAGATGGAACTACCCCATGGTCATTTAGCCATGGACGACCAAGGAGAATATTATAAGAAGTGTATGTCTTAATCACGTGAAACAGAGTGGAAGCATTCAAATCCCCAATTTTGAGCTTGAGGCGAATAGCACCAGTCGGTTTCTCCCCTGACTGATTGAATCCTTGAATTATTAGACTTGTTGGTTCAAGTTGCTCAATACCTATCCCTATTCGAGTAAGTATCCTTAGGCATAAGGTTCACCGCAGATCCCCCATCCAACATGATTTGGTTGATTTGGCAAGCATGCAGTTCACCAGTTATGAAACCTTTCACCCAACTGAAGGTCATCATCAACGAAAGTGATAGCTATGCATTGTTAATGATTGCAGGGTCTCCCTCAATCCGCTCAATCTCGGTTTCATAAACTTCAGGACAAGAGAGAGCTTGCATCAAGGCCATACGAAAGTCATTTGATAGCATGAGGGAATCATAGACACTCAAGAGAGTTGGGAGTCTCCTCAAGTGCCCAATCACATTGGGTAAGGGACTGATGGTGGTTCTTGAATGGGGATTTGGGTAAGGGACTAATGGTGGTTCTTGAATGGGGATAGGTGAATTTGGATAGGGAACCAGTGGTGGTCCAAGGTACTTCAAGAGTTTAGGTGAAGCTGGTCTTTGGATTGGTTTACGTCTCTTTCCTGATATCAACCTCATTCGATCAACTGTAGTCGTTGTACTTCCCTCATGAAACACCAACATGTGGCATGTTTCATAACTTGAACAACTTTCTCCCTTCGAGTTCTTCCATAGTTACCCCAAGTCAGGCTCTACAAGCAATTGAGACTTCTTCTTAGCCTTCGGATTTAGAAGCTGATTGTATACCTCTTCTGCAGTAGGACAAGTCTTGTCCTTTTTAGTAGTGAAGGCCTAGCATCTCCAACATTCAAGAATCCGGCCTTTTGAGCAACCATGTTCCTTATCTGCTTGCTACGTCGTTTACTAGTATTGCAGAGTTTGAGCTCTTCATTAAGAGCCTCAAAATCTAGGCACTCCAAAGTGAGTTCAGAGGTATTGAGAGGGAAGAAGAGTTTGAAGAATCAAGGACAGAAAAAGGGATAGAGCTTTAGGGTCATCACTTAAATTGGACTGAACCAAAGTATAAGACCTTCTTCAACCAAGGTCTTAACCCCACTCCTACAATTCCATGATTCAGTGGGTGGCACGACATAAAAGGGTCAGAGGGACACCCCTCAGCACTAGGCTCAACAATAAACTGATAACAAATCCCCAAAATAAGACCAAAAATATAAACAAGGGCAATGCTTATGGTCAAGTTAATGATATTGTCATTAACGGACCGACTCATGGTTCAGCCACTCAGCGCAACAATCAGAAGCAAAACTGAAGGGGCCAGCCTAGAGCCCACGCTCAATATAATAACTAAAGGCGAGAGGATAATTTCACCCCTCTCAAAAAAAAAGCGCTGGAATTACTCCTGGCTAGAAATATGTTTTATATCCCGCCACCAACTGAACCACCATTTCAAGTCACGAATAAGAGCAAGTGGTGAAAATGGCATCAAAACCATGCTCATGATACCCAAAAATGTTTGTATTTGAAACGGGTGATTCAAGGTTAATCAATAGGGGGTCATCACTATCGCACCTAGAAATCAACATGTCGAAGAACCTAATAAAAAAATGGGTATCTTCACAAATCTTCTCCCTAAAAATATGGTCACAACGACCGAAAAGCTGGGAGCTCAAGACAACTCAAAAGAGAATGTCGTCATTCACATGGTTGAAAGTGGAGACGAAGAAGATGACCCTAGTCAATTCATATTTGCTTGTGATCATCACTTTCAAGAGCCTGAAGAAAATCTTTTGAGCCTTCTAAGAGGAAACCCTTCGCCTCAAACCTTTGATGATCCACCCAAGTGGGACCGATATGATGAAGATGATACACTAGAAATCAATATGGTCAGGATCAACGAAAAGGGATAATCTTCCAAACAATGGGCCAACACCCCAAAGTCTCCCATTACTCTTGCTAGGGCTGACCCTATCGAGCTTCAGGCTGGCGAGGTTGATTCCCTAACCCGAAGAGGCCGAGTGTTCAAACCCAGTCAATTGATGGTTGATACTCTCGATGAAAGAATGGGAAACACCTCAAAAGCGAGACAACCAGCAGGGGTCGTAAATCATGAGCCGAACAAAGAAATTCAAGAATCTGCAAACACCTACGATCTACCAACTCATCTAGGGAAGATCCAGGCTCAAATCTCCAGCTTGGAGCTTCTTGCCAATTCACCAGCACACAGAGCCATTGAAAAGGTCCTCGCCAAAACACACATCCCGAGCAACACACAGCCGGATGAGTTGTGGGAAATGATCAACCAACTGATGGCACCAACGCCAATCGTGTTCACGGACGATGACATCTTGACCAGCTTCAACAGCTTTCTTGTCCAACCTCTGCACATCACTATTTTAATGCAAGGATATGTGATACGAAGAGTACTTGTTGATAATGGGGCATCCTTAAACATATGCTCTATGAAAACAATGAAGCAGATAGGCAAAAGCCCGGATGATTTCGAGCCATGTCAACTAACTATCGCTGTATACGATGGGACCAAGAGACAAGCTGAAGGTATACTGCCTCTCACACTCAAGACCAGACCTACCATCTAAGTGATAAAGTTTTATGTCTTGGACATTAAACCTTCATTCAACATGCTGCTAGGAAGACCATGGCTGCATGAAAACCTCGTGGTCACCTCGACACTCTATCAATGCCTTAAACTTTCGACTGAAAATGGTGTCGCGAAGGTATGTGCTGAACCCCATTCTTTTCTCAATCCTAGTATATATAATGGGAAACTAGCCATAGGGGTTGAACTTGGAGAAATCCCACTCATTTCCTTCTACACCTTATGCCTAGAGGTCGGTGACTCTATTCCTCAAATTTTGCAAACTTCTGTATTGATGGAGGACATTATCCAATGTCAACATCAATACGGTTTCAGGTCCCTCGAAGCTTGGCACATGCTCTTCTCTCAAGGCTTAGGGTGTCAAGGGCAATGCGTAATAGATGCAATTTCCGAATCACTCCAAGTCAAAATTGAAAATGGGGATCGAAGAGGTCTCGGGTGTTCTCTCACCTTATTTCAAAGCCGGATGAAGCCTTCAAGCTATCCAGGCTTTGTATATGGAGGTATTCAAAGCCTCGACCCTCTCGATGCTCGTCTTTCAAAATGGCCAAAGGTGATCATTGATTCCCCAATGGGTGTGAATTCTTCTTCCACATCTCAGCATACACAAGAACTGGGAATTGAAGATCTTTTTGCTGACTTGGATTTGAAGGTATGCATAAGCGGCTCTAACACAACCAAGCTTTCTCATCCATTGATACAAAGCAGGAACGAAACTGGTCGATCATTCCTCTATCTCGAGAATCGCTGGAAGTATACTAGTGGCACCTTCAACTCCCGGTGTTAAAAAACGAATAAACGCAGGGTGGCCATCTAACCACCCTGTGCATCCAGTCCCCAATACTTCTCTCGTGAGTCCCATAACGGACACCTGTTGTGTTATTTCAAAATCTGTTGAAAATTTAAAACATGATAAAATTGATAATAATGAAAACGAATTTTAAAAAAAAGATGAACTCTCAAGATAGCCCGATAACGGTGTACGATACCCAAGATGACGAATTGGATGACTAAGACGAACATCAAGAGAGCCAAGAGTCTGAGGAAATCCCTCAACTTGAGGAATCCACTTCCCATTTTGAGCAATTCAAGAAGACGTTCGATGGTGACCCAACAGCTTTCAATGAAGAGATGATCGACGTAAACCTATGAATTGAAAAGGACCGAAGGTTAACCAAGATTGGAACCTCCCTATCTCCTAAAGAGCAGGAACATATGATTTCCTTTGTCAAGGAATATCATGATGTCTTCGCCTGGTCATACGGCGATATGCCATGGTTAGATCCCACATTGGTGCAACATCACCTAAAATTCAATGAAGCGGCAAAGCCAGTAAGGCAGAAACTCCAACGCCAAAAGACCAACCTTGAGCTCAAAATTAAGGAAGAAATCGACAAACTGCTCAAGGCGAAGTTCATTACCCCCGTTGATTACTCAGAATGGTTGATCAACATAGTGGCCGTACCTAAAAAAGACGGGAGGATTCGAGTGTGTGTCGACTATCGAGACCTCCACAAGGCATGTCCCAAAGACAATTTTCCATTACAAAACATAGATGCCTTGGTCGACAATACTGTAGGGAACGAGATGTTGTCATTCATGGATGGCTTCTTGGGTTACAACCAGATCCTCATAGCAGAAGAACCAGACCAAAACGTCATTCATAACACAATCAAGAACCTACTGCTACTGTGTCATGCCCTTTAGACTAAAAAATGCAAGGGCAACTTATCAACGGGCAATGACTAGCATCTTCCACGATTCAATGTATACCATCATGGAAGACTATGTTGACGACATTCTGGTCAAGTCGAAGACCAGGTCTGATCATCTCACCAACCAGAGAGCCATTTTTGAAAGACTCCGAAAACATCAACTCAAACTCAATCCACAGAAACGTGCCTTTGGAGTTGAATCGAGCAAATTACTAGGATTTATAGTGAGTCAAAGGGGCATTGAGGTGGACCCGTCCAAAATACGAGCTATCATTGAAATGCCCCCTCCCGAAACATCAGAGAAATCTGTGGGCTTCAAGGTCGCATACAAGCCATAAGGCGTTTCATTTCACAACTGACGGACAATTGCACACCATTCAATAGGCTCCTTAAGAAGGATAACCATTCATATGGGATGATGAATGCCAGGAAGCGTTCGACCAAATTAAGGAGTACCTCATCAAACCTCCCATCCTTAGTCCTCCGAGTCTAGAAAAACCCTTATTCCTATACATATCTATGAAAGATAAGACTATGGGGGCAATGTTAGGACAATACAACGACCATGAAAAAGAATAAAAGATATACCATATCAACAAAACCATGGTCGACTATGAGACAAGATATATAGACATGGAGAAGCATTGCTTAACGCTTGTGTGGTTTATGCAGAAATTAATACACTATGTCTTATCTCATACAATGAATCTCATCTCGAAAATTGACCCACTCAAGTACCTATTGGAAAGATCAATCCTTAACAGACATTTGGCAAAATGGATAATGCTATTGAGCGAGTTCAAGATTGAATATGTCACTAAAAATTGATCAAAGGACAAGCCATTCTGACCACTTGGCTGAACATGCACTGCTAGATAACACACCCATTAATATGGATCTCCCTGATGTAAACCTCTTCACAATTGAGGACTCAATTTGGGAGCTATACTTTGACATTGCAAGGAACGAATACGGGTCAGGTATAGGAGTCATATTGTGCTCACTTGAGAAGATTTTAATGCTAACAGCTATCAGATTGAATTTCCCATGTATCAATAACATTGCTGAATATGAAGGCTTGATAGCTGGGCTCGAGAACGCCATGGGAATGAAAATCCAGCAAATACGAGTGATTGATTACTCCTTACTCGTCATAAATCAAGTTCAAGGGATTTGGAAGGTGAAAGAAGAAAAGCTCAAACCCTATCAAGAAAATATGATTCCATATTTCAAGAAAATCACCTTTCAGCACGTAACTAGGAAAAATAATCGGTTCGTCGACACTCTTGTGACCCTTGCTTCAATGGTTGATATTCCTCCAGAAATCACCACACTGCTAATCTACATCAGGAACAAACATGATCCTTCCCCACCAAGGATCAAAGAAGAAATAGAGCAAGAAAATGAGAATAATGGGGAAGCGTCTCTCGTGGCTTCAGATGTGCTAGTTAAGGCAAAACTATGGTTCCATGATGTTCTGTCCCTGCTGAAAGATGGGTTATACCACGAAGGAGCCACGAAAAAGGATAAAGAAGCCCTTCGAAGGTTTTCTATGGGATTCTAAGTAAGAGGTGATCTCTTGTTCAAGAAATTATTCGATGACATCATTCTATGGTGTCTCTATTAGCCATAAATCGACATAGTACTGACATAGTTACACAATGAAGGAGGTCATTCTGGGGCAGCCGTAACGCTATTACTGAACCACCATGGCTGAAGATTGTTGGAAGTTCGTCAAGTGGTGTCCCAAATGTTAACTTTATCGAGACCTCATCCATGCTCTGTCCATACCACTCAACTCAACATCGCCCGTGTGGCCTTTTGCCATGTGGGGGCTTGATATCATCGGAATGATCTCACTAAAAGCCTCAAACGGCCACCGTTTTATATTAATGGCTACATAGTACTTCAGCAATAGGTAGAAGCCACATCATTTGTCAAAATTGAAGGACAACATGTTGCCCATTTCATAAAAAACAACATTGTTTTTCGATTCAGTGTTCCTGAGTCAATCATTACAGACAACAGATCCAACTTCAAAAATGAAAGGGTCACTAAGGTGTGCAAAACGTTTGGGATAACGTAAACCACACCTAACTACCCTCAAAGAAACGGACAAGTAGTGGCCACGAACAAAGCACTTTTCAAGACTATAGACAGAATAATAGAAGGTGGCAAAGACTGACACGAAAAGCTAAATGACGCACTATGGGCCTATCGGACAACTAAGAAGACTCCTACTAGCATGACCCCATACTCATTGGTGTATGGTATGGAAGTAGTGCTACCCATTGAATATGAGATACCGTCTCTCCGAGTGCTTATTCACAAAAATTCAAATGAGAAACAAAAGATTGAAGCACTAATCGCTTCCCTCCTTACTTTGGATGAAAGACGACTACGAGCAACACATAATATCATTGCTTACTAGTGTAGAATCGTGAGGGCATACCAAAGAAAAGTTGTTCCCCGACAATTTAGAGAAGGAGACATGGTACCCAAGAAAATCTTCCACACATTTGCAAATCCACACCCTTTAGGCAAGTTCAAACCTAATTGGGAGGGGCCATTCGTGGTTACTTGAGTGCACACAGACAATTCTTACAAGATAAAAAATCAGGAGGGGTATGAACTCAATGACCCCATTAATGCAATGTATCTCAGAAAATACTACTCGTAACGGGCTCAAAATTGTGGTGAAAACTTGAAAAGGCATCACAAAAAAAAAAATGAAAAAAAAGAAAAAAAGAAAAAAAAAGAAGAGGACGTGGTGAAAACCTGAAAAGGCATCACGGGTAAAACCAAGAACAAAAATGAAAGAACATCTCCAAGAAGGAGCTTCCGATTCAAAACACTCAGGTACAAACAAGTACTTGCAAGTTACAACAAAACTGCACAAGCAGACCCTGAGGACGAAGACTCCTCGTGAACCCTGCAAGTTCCCAACACAACCAACTCAGAAAGATGTGAGAGGATGACACGAATGGATAACCGAAGTAACTTCGACGAACCATGGAAGAATGTCGAGACTTCTCCAAGATGGAAGCCCGGCAAGAATCCAGAGAAGTCTTCATGGACCCGCGAAGCAAAGGATGAAAGCTTCAAAAGTGAAAGGACAACTTCAGGACTTTTGAGTTCTCACGATCCCACAAGGAAATCATTTCATCATCTTTGGGTAAACCATAATAAAGAAAATGACCACTAACGGGGCCACAGGTGGCAAAACTGTAAGGCCCGTCCTTTTTTAAAAATGTTTTTTCAATTTGATCAATAAAATCATCCATTTTAAAAAACAAAATCATTTTCGAAAGAACTTCCTCCATCATTACAAGAGGTAAAATTGTTAATCGATCTAGCCTCGTTCTCGAAGCCAACTTCCTATGCTTGGTATGAAGGCTTGAAACTAGTCAAGCACTCCAAGGTTGTATGAGTATAACTACCAACAACCACTTATCGGAGATGGGTGCACCTCACCAATGATGATTTTGGCTAGTCTGGGAGCATTTTTCTCTCAACTGGATCCCCTGAGGCAAAATGAGGCAAGATCATCCTTGTGTGTGCGTACGATGACTCAATAGTCAGAAATTTGAGACAAAAATCATACAATTAGGGGGCTGAGTTTGTAAAAATTCAGTTTGAAAAGTATGTGCAAAGAAGGTATCCCCCTCTGCTTAGACGAATCAATTGCACATGTACAAGTTGAACAAGGATCCCCCAACAGAGGCAATAAAAAAAAAAGTTTTCAAACTCCCCATAACAGGGGCAAGTTGGAAAAGACCTCCCAGCAGGGGTAGCAACAAGGAGTAAATAAAAAAAAAAGATTCCACAATCACAGAACATCAAGCAAAACAGAAAACAAGATTTTGGGTATCTCAAAACTCTAATTTCATTCATCCATTGAAATGGGCTTATTACACGCACTTATGCAATTAAACTTGGTCCTATGACCAAAATTTCTATTGTCCTAACAGATTTTAACGAAAATAAAACTACTGAAAAATAATGTTGATCATGAGATGAACTTATTCATGCCAAGAAAATAGTAAAGAAAGAGAAAATATTTGGCTATTCAGTCTTTAGCTTCGGATCAACGTCCTTCTCCTTGAGTTTCGCCACGAAGGCTACCCATCGAGCTAATTTGGCTTCAGCCTCTTCCAAGCTTATGCCAGACACATCCTCATTGGATTCGATTTGTTTATTTGAACAAGAGGTGCCATCTTCCCCAGGAGGCACGAGATCCTGAGCAGGCGCAGAAGATTCATCACGAAGTCTCGAAGCCTTGGGACATAGTGTAAGAGGGTAGGCACGTTCCCACTAAGAAATGTAGTTGGAGGTGGTTGTGGACTTGTTTTGCTTGACCAACCCTCATTGGAAGATGACTTCTTCGCCTTCCATGACAAACCTACCTTAACCAAAAGTGTGGAAGAGTGTCATCGAAGCGGAAAGATAGGGCGACGATCGATCACCTCTCCAAGAGAAGTATAATGCTGAATATGGCAAAACTGACGAAGCACCCTTTGAGGGAAGTACCCTTCTGTGAAGAACTATCCCGCCAGAATAAGACATGAATGCCCCAAAGCAGGCAGAAACATGGGCACATTCTCAAGTCCCCTGATCACCAACTCATCAAGAATCTTACGATAATGGTTGACGTCATGAGGCCGTTGATGTCATTGACATACGCTAGTCCCAGAGCAGTAGATACAATCGTCGTTGATTAAGGAGGACGGACAATGGCAATGTGTTTATATGCCCAAACTTGCAGAAAACAGGAGCCAAAAGCACCCCAACAGGTCACAAAACGATAATTCAAGACCTCGAAACCATCTAGGGTAGATTGACCTGCGAGACACTGGTGGTGTCACCCAACCTGTGTGGGCGACACTATTGCCCGGGCGACACCACCAGTGTCGCCCAACCGAGACCCTCCTGGTTCAGTTCGGGCTTTTTCCAGTGACTTCCAATGGAAAAAATATGGGATCCAGGGAAAAAACTAGAAGAAAAACTGAGTTACAGGGGAAAAATAAAATAAAATAAAATTGAGTTTGAAAATTTACCTCCAAAATCACGATACTGCCATCAATGAATTGGTCACCTGGCGTGACCCAGTAATGAAGACCTCGGTAAATGCCGGCCAACACGGCTGAGACAATGGTGTAACCCGCTCGCTCCCAGAAGGCATGGGCTATACGAACAAGAGAACTTTGGATCGTCTTATGACTGCTCAAAAAAAGAACGGATCCCAACAACACAAAAAGAAAAATACGGATTTGTTTGACGGCTCGAGATCGCTCTTGATTTCAGACTAGCACCTCCATATCGACCCATTAGCCATGTGAAGAGTAGGCAGCCCCCAACAGCCGTGCACCCATGTTGGAATGATTGTCGGTGACAATAGAAGGTTGATACGCAATCCCGGCCAAGCTCAAGCTAGAAACCCTGACAATTTCTTCCAAAGTTAGCGTTGTCTCGCCCGTAAGAAGGAAGAAGGTGTTTGTTTGATAATTGAACCTCTCAGTAAGAGTCTCAAGAAGTGGAAAGTTCACATGGCAAGAGGCCATGTTCAATATGCCTATCATTGAAATTGAAGCCAAGAAGGCCATGAGCTCCGGCCATTGCCTAGCAGAAAGAAACTAATCCCTGAACTAGGAGCCGTTGACAGGAAAGCTGTTGACGCATTGAGGAACTTCACCTGATCGAAGGCCCTACGAGATATGAAAGGGTAGACCTTCAGGGAAGTGCCTGACCCTAGGAAAGAGGGGAAACCTCCTCCTCTCTTCCATTGTAAACTCGCTTGAAAACCTTCCCCTTGCCCTTTGAGATCGCGATGTCCTTCCTAGGAGCCATGAAAGCTTAAGGATGAGTGCAAGAAAAACCAGTAAGATCAAAGGGAAGATGATGAAGAAGGGAGAAGATGAAGATGGGAGGACGAAAAAAGAGATTGAAAGATGAGAGAAGAATGGGAAGGGGGATGATTTTTATAGAACAAAAAAATCCGACTCAAAACTCGTCCGGTAGTTATCCGCTTCGGCCAACATAAGGTTTTGATAACCCTAAAACCTTCCAAAGCGATAAACTTCGGTTTTGGAGGTTGGAGGTCTGGGCCACACACCTGGTGTCGCCCAATTCTGTACTCAGGTTGGGCCTCAAATATTTTGCAAAAAGTCTCATTTTTCAATAATCCCCATCTTTCCAATAAAATAAAAAAATTTTACATGGGCTACACGCCTAGTATCGCCTAGCCTGTGGGGGTGACATCATGCGTGTCGCCCGGGTGACACTACTAGTGTCACCCAATTTCCCTTTTACAAAACCTTTTCTTTTAAATTCCCTTTCCCAAAAAAAAAAAAAAACAAAAAAAAGAAAATGTTTTACATGGGCGACACGCCTACTGTCGCCCAGCTTGTGGGGGAGACACTACTCATGTCGCCCAAATCTTTTTCCCTAAAAAAACTTTTTTGTTCAATCCCCAGATGTTTCCACTTAATAAATAAAAAAAAAAAAAAAAAAATTTGTTGGGCGACACCACCAGTATCGCCCAGGCAACAAGCCTAGGTCGTCCAAAATGTTTTTCTCAAAATTGCCCCCACTTAATTGTAGGGACTTACGAGAACCAAATTTTGTTTTGCCTTGTGTTTTTACCAGTGTTTTCAAACATTTTAATTAATTTTTGAAAATTTCAATTGCTCCTCGGTGGCACGAGCCTAAATTGCCAACCAATTTTCCAAAATTTCAAAAAATAAAAAAGAAAACGCTCCTCGGTGGCACAAGCCTAAACTGCCAATGAAAGTCCAATACAAAAAATGTCAAACTCGTGCGATGGAAAAGAGTCGAGACAGGAAAAATGTCAAACTCATGTGACGTAAAAGAGTCAAGGCAGGTACCGTCTAGCCCCGTATGACGTGAAAGGTCGGGGGTATCCGGGACACAACCACCCTGTTCAATAGAAAAACGTCAAACTCGTGCGATGTAGAAGAGCCGAGGCAGGTACCATCTAGCCTCGTATGACCTGGAAGGTCGGTTGTATCTAGTTCAACATCAAACTCACACGACATAAAAGAGTCGAGGCAGATAACTTCTAGCCCCGTATGATGTGAAAGGTCAGGTGTATTCTGTCTATCCTCATATGACGTATAAGAGTCAGGTGTATTCCGTATCCCCGTATGACGTAAAAGGGCTGGGCGTATTCCGTCTATCCCCGTATTGATGTAAAAGGGTCGGGTGTATGGTCCATCACTGCATGACGCTAAACTACTTAGAGGGCTCTATGGTTGCAGGAGTTAAAACTGTTAACCAACCTTGTTTTTCGAAATATCTTTCTCTTTTCAAAATTTTCACTATATGTCTTGTGTTTTCAAAAACTTTAATTTCTTTGTTAAAATCATAACATGTCCTTGCCCCGAGCTCTATTTCAAATCTACCCCTACTTTCAAAATTTCTAAAAAAATTTAAAAAACGAAGGAGCTTGGACACCCGTATATGATGATTACCGCGTTGTTGCCTCGTCACTCTCTTCGAATTCGGCCAGACAAGTCTTTTCTTATAGAAAGCCTTTCCTATAAGCAGCCTTAAGAAACCTTAAGAAAATCAAAGAAGATGCAAGGATTAAAAATTTCAAACTACAAAACCCCTGAAGTTAAGTGGCATGGCTAAAAAATTCAACTCAAGTTTCAAGCTTGTGTAACTCACACACATCTCATGCCGATAACCTTAGGAGGAAAAATGCCCTAGGTGGGTGAGCTTGGTGAGTGCAATGACTTCAAGGGATTAGTTGGTATGCCCTTTGACCATGGCATCTTAGAAAGAAATTTAAAATGTTTGTATTGTCTTTGAGGTTCACCTTCCTCTAGAAGGACAGAGAATGGCAAAATGTCTATCTCTTTGCCACTCACCTGTCCCTTGAAGGACAAAGAATGCCAAATAGGGGCAACTGTAGACACCCCATTTTAAATCTTGCAAATTCTATGGTTTCTTGAACCTTTAGGACCACACTATCTTAGTAAATCCAAAATGCATATACCATGTGATTCAGAACCAGTCTGCTTACCCAGAACTCTACATAAACCTTGTTTTGACCAAGAATTTTGTAAACACCCTTTCTTACCATAAAAATCATTAAAATAGTAAAAAACTTCGTTTTGACCCAAATTTTCTCTGAGAGCTTCATAAGAGGCTAAAGAACACAACCAAAGTACAAAAAATCAATTTGGAACAAATTTTATTTGGTCGACACTGACAGCCTAAACTGGGTGACACGAGTGGTGTCGCCCAATGTTTTCGTGTCCCAAATTGAAATTTTCCCATTTTGAGTGGATTTATTACCTTTTGTATGATTTTTGCCAAATTGTTTTGGGTCAAACTAGGCGTGTCGCCTAGATCCGTACCCCCAAAAATTAGAATTTTGGATAGGGATTTGTTGGTTACAGGAGTATATCCTTTTCAACATATCCTTGGCCTTATAAAGTCTCTTTTTCGTGACCATTCAAAGGCATCTCTAGATTGAAAACTCTAGAGAAGATAAAAACCCTAGAACATACTTCTTTTGAGAAAACCCTAACCCTAACCTTGAGCCTGAGAAAACCAAGACCTAAGGCACAACAGCCCTAGATCTAAACCATCTTTAAGGCACAACAACCTTTCTACACTAGAGATCTACTGATTAACATCCGAATTAGAGTGGTAAAGAGGACATTGGGGCTGATACGCGTGAGCCCTCGAAGGGTCGGGAGTCCCGGGCCATCTGGCCCGGTTTGGTATCGTTCTTTAACTCCTTCTTGCTTTTCCTTCTTACTATTTGATTCAGTTTTATTTCATTTTTATCTGTTTATGTCCTTTAAAATTGTATTTTTATGTCTTGGAGCATGTTGGCTCTGCTACAAATCTGAGAGTAGATCTTCTCGTTTCCCGGAAGATCTGACCTCATATCTGATTTCGATTTGTCCCACTTTCTCTACCACTACATTTTCATTAGTTTAAGGTGTCAAAATCCGAGAGATCTTCGTCGGAAGATCTATCATATTTTCATCATAAATAAATGCAGAGGATCTTTAAGGTCATTACCCTACGTGCACCGTTGAGAGGTGCTTTTAGAGTCCTCACCTTTGCTAGATTGTTTTGGGGTGCTTTTAATGTCCTCACCTACATTGGACAAATTTTGAATTGTTTTCATGGTTATGTTTTGACCTCCCTCAGCGAAAAGGACTTGCCTTAGGATGGAGTCAAACAAAGTGGGAAGATGTGGAATAGGGGGAACAACTGCTGCTTCAAGTGGCATTTGGGGCAGTTTTTCTTTTCGGCGTTGAGCTTTCGAAGGCCGTTAGTTCTTCTTTTTTTTCTTAACAGGTACAGTCTTTCGAGTTTGTGGCACAGATACCACATTAGCTTGTTGAATGGCCTCCCTCCTGAGGCGTTTCATCTTACCACGACCATGGTGTTCCTATCATATCTCGGTACTTTGACATGGACTTGGGGAATAGGAGCTTTCGAGGTCTCATGACTAAGAGCATGAACTTGCTCAGCTATCTTATGTAACAAAGCTTCAAATTTTTGAGCAACCTTTTGAGGTGGAGGTGGTGTGTTATCTATGAACACTTCACCATTTCTTATAAGCTCTTCTAAGATAGCTCGGAATCCCCAATGGAACAGGTCATGTCCTTTCATTTGATGATACTGCCACGACAAATCCTTACACTCTTCCTTCAAGTCTTTTGGCTTCTTAAGAAAGTAGGGTGTAATCATTTCTTGTTGTACCAGCATATCAAAGATGATAGAGAAGTCAGAGGACAATTCATCCTTAGGGACACTGCAAAGTTGTTCTGTAAATAGGCGATGGTCTGTTTGAGTATGATGGTCCTTGGGGACCATCACTATTTTCAAAAACTTTTACTTGGTTTAAAACTTTTGCTGCTGCTTTTGTTTGCAGCCTTTGCAGTTGCTGCTTGCAGCTGGCAACATCCTTTAGCGGGCGTAGTTTTCGTATGTTAAAAGCAGACGCTTAACGCGACACCTCAGGTATGAGGTAGAGCGTAATAAAATATTATAATAATACGTTATAAGAATTTAAATAGGGGAGGTGAGCACTCCCACTCTAAAAAATTTTAAGATCTCTCTCTCTCTCTGGTCGGAACACAGTGAACTTCTCTCTCGAACCGAATTTTTTTATCGGAAGCTCCCTCTCAAATAATTGTGGGTAAGTGACATCGTCTTCCTGAAAAATAGTCTGTTTTTAATAAATAGTGATATTTCCGTCCAGGATCTTTATTTTATAAGTTTTGTGTGTAAGTGACATCGTCTTCCTGAAAAACAGTCTGTTTTTAATAAATAGTGATATTTCCTTCCAGGATCTTTATTTTATAAGTTTTGTGTGTAAGTGACATTGTCTTCTTGAAAAATAGTCTGTTTTTAATAAATAGGGATATTTCCGTCCAAGATCTTTATTTTATAAGTTTTGTGTGTAAGTGACATCGTCTTCCTGAAAAATAGTCTGTTTTTAATAAATAGTGATATTTCCGTCCAGGATCTTTATTTTATAAGTTTTGTGTGTAAGTGACATCGTCTTCCCGAAAATTAGTCTATTTTTAATAAATAGTGATATTTCCGTCTAGGATCTTTATTTTATCAGTTTTATGTATAAGTGACCTCATTGTCTCGAAAAATAATCCATTCTTTTTAAAAATGAAATGAAATAATTATTTCTGCTTATTATCATGAATTTTAGGCGCGATAAATTTTATGCGCACGTGACCTTATCTTGAAAAATAATCTTTTTAATAAAAATTGTGATATTTTATCTATGTTAGAAATTTTGAAGGCTGTAAATTAGAAAAATTAATTTATTTATTTTCTTGTTTATTGTTAGAAATAAATGTGATATTTCTATTTTTAGTAAAATTGTGATATTTCTTTCTACTGTTCTGAATATTTAGACATTGTAAAATTCATGTGCAAATGACTGCCTTATTATTTAAAAAAATTGACATTTTTGCAATTGATTATAGTATTGTTGTGAAATGTTTATTTGTGGATTGATATCCCATAAATTGTGATAATTCCGTATTCTTGAATTTTTATAAGAGTTTTTCTATACATATTAAATTGGCAATTATGCTAGAATGCCTTTACAAACTGCCACCTTTCTAAATTTGAGCCCAAAATATTTGATTGGTTATTTTTGAAATGTTATAGAGAGTGACTGTTATTAATGGTTTAAGTGAAATTCATATTAATGATTTCAGTGATATGTTGAGTACATGTTATTGCTGCTTTCGAATGTTTAAAGAGATTTAGAAATAATTTAAGTATGCAAGTGGACTCATCCGGTTCGCCGGTGAGGTATAAGTGGACCTATCTGGGACGCCGGTAGGGATTAAGTGGACTCATCCGGTATGCCAGTGAGGTATAAGTGGACCTGCAGGGATTAAGTGGACGTATCTGGGACGCCGATAGGGATTAAGTGGACCTATCAGAACGCTGATGGGGTATATAGGTGACCTACTTGGGACGCCAGTAGGGTATTTTGTGAAATCCTTTGAATTATGTACTGCCGTTAAAAGTGTTATAAACATTTCAATTACTCGGATTATACTTAATTATGCATTTATTGAAAGTGAAACTGTTGATGCATTTCTGTTAATAGATCTCCTTTTGGAAAATATTGATATCTTTCAAACATGATTATTTTTGGGATTATGATGATCACTTACTGAGTAGCAAAACTCATCAAACTATGGTAAACATTTTTCAGGATAACTGCGGATTCATTTTGATTGCTAGTCAAGATCAACCTTTGAAGATACTGTTGGTGTGCTAGCTTTTTTTATTTACTTTGTAAGACCTCGCCACTGTAAATTTGTCCTATCAATAGATGTATTTATGTTTTGCCTGTCACATCTCAGGAATAACAGTATTGTAAATTCTTGGGGTGTGACAACTATGGTATCAGAGCAATAGGTTTAAGATCCTTAGGAAATTTAAAAAGAATGTACTTAAAATCACATTTATTGTGTGTACAGACCTGGATAAAGTCAAGATCCAGAATAGCTGAAGCCAATATGGAAGGAATTCACAAAGCCTTGGAAAATATGGTTGCTCTAATGCAACATCAGATGGAAAACAACAATCCACCCCGGCAGTCAGTTACAGGAAATGGTGGGAGCAATATCGAACAATTTAAGAAATTAAACCCACCTTCTTTTAAGGGTGCTGTAAACCCACTGGAAGCCGAGGGATGGATTATGCAATTGGAAAAAATATTCGAGGTTATGGAATGTCCTGCTAATAGGAAGGTGGCCTTGGCAGTTTTTGTGTTAGAAGGTGAGGCACAACACTGGTGGCGAATGGCAAACGGTGTATTGGTCAAAGAAAATAAAACCTTGACTTGGGAAGTATTTCTAGAGGCATTTAATGAAAAATATTTCCCAGATTTTATTCGAGACCAAAAAGAAATGGAATTTCTAGAATTAATCCAAGGAAATAGGACAGTAGCACAGTACGAGGCCAAGTTTACTGAATTGGCCAGGTTTGCACCACATATGATTAACAATGAGGCAAGAAAGGTGAAGAAATTTGAAAGGGGTCTCAGGCCAGCTATTAGAAGCAGAATATCAGTCTTGAAATTAAGAACTTTTGCTGAAATAGTGGATCGTGCCCAAATTGTCGAAAAAGATTTTGAAGATTACCAAAAGACAAAAAATCATAACAGTCATGTTAGACCTACATCATCTAATCGACAACAGTTTGAAAGGCCAAACAAGAAGCCAAGACCCTCGCCATTTCAAAACCCAATAGAACCATATAGAAAATGTGAGAAAATCCATGGATCAAGCTCTTGTTATTGGAATACCGGAGCCTGTTTTAAGTGTGGAAAATTGGGATACCAGATTAAACAATGTCCTAGCTTACAGACACAACAGCTTCCAAAGCAGGGAGAGATAGCTCCAAAGCCTCAGAAGAAGGGAAGAGTATTTGCGATTACCGAGCAAGACGCTCAGGCCTCAAAATCAGTGATCCAAGGTACTCTTACTATCTTTCAAAAAGTAGCTCATGTTTTGATTGATCCTGGATCTACTCATTCATTTGTGTCACAACACTTTGCATGCCACTTAAAGGTAGAACCAGAACAATTAGAATACATTCTAGAGGTAGCCACACCGATGGGAGATTCAATTAACACCAATATAATGTACAAATCATGTGTAATAAAGATAGAAGAAAAGGAACTGTTGGTTGATTTAATACTCCTGGAAATTCAAGATTTTGATGTAATCTTAGGCATGGATTGGCTTTCTGCATACCATGCAAGTATTGATTGTTATAAGAAAATTGTTACCTTTAGTATTCCTAATCAACCAGTATTTTACTTCAATGGTGTCAAAGAAGACTCCCCATCATATTTAATCTCTTGTATTCGAGCTAATCGCCTCCTTCGAAAAGGGTGTCAAGGCTTTCTTGCCTATATCAAAGAAGATAGGAAGGAAGAAATAAATTTGGATACCACTCCGGTTATCCGAGAATTTCCCGACGTTTTTCCTGAAGAATTGCCAGGATTACCGCCTGACAGGGAAATTGAATTCTCCATTGAATTATTGCCAGGGGTAGCACCAATTTCTAAGGCACCTTACAGAATGGCTCCTGCAGAACTTAAAGAACTGAAACAACAATTGGAAGAATTATTAGATAAAGGTTTTATCAGGCCCAGTGTGTCACCTTGGGGTGCTCCAGTACTGTTTGTCAAAAAGAGAGATGGGACTATGAGATTGTGTATTGATTATAGACAGTTGAAACCAAGTGACAGAGAAAAATAAGTATCCATTACCTAGAATTGATGATTTATTTGATCAATTACAAGGATCACAAGTGTTTTCAAAAATTGATCTTAGATCTGGATACCATCAGCTTAAGATTAAAAGTGAAGATATACTCAAGACAGCTTTCAGAACAAGGTATGGCCATTATGAATTTTTAGTTATGCCTTTTGGATTAACTAATGCACCGGCTGCATTTATGGATTTGATGAATCAAATCTTTAGGCCCTTTTTGGATAAATTTATTGTGGTATTCATCGATGATATTTTAATTTATTCCAAGAATCAGAAGGAACATGAGCAGCATGTAAGAATGGTATTGCAAATATTAAGAGAAAAGAAATTGTATGCCAAACTTAGTAAATGTGAATTTTGGCTTGAACAAGTGACATTTTTAGGACATGTCATATCAAAAGAAGGTCTATCAGTTGATCCTTTAAAAGTTGAAGCCGTTGTTAATTGGAAACAACCAAGTAATGTGACTGAAGTTCGAAGCTTTTTGGGATTGGCAGGATATTACAGAAAATTTGTAGAAGGATTTTCTCGAATCGCAATCCCAATGACTCGATTGACACAGAAAAATGTCAAATTTGAGTGGACAAGTGAATGTGAGGAGAGTTTTCAAGAACTAAAAGTTCGATTAACTTCAGCACCTATTTTAACTATTCCTGAGGGGAGTGGGGGATTTGTGATTTATAGTGATGCTTCACATAAAGGTTTGGGCTGTGTATTAATGTAATATGGGAAAGTAGTAGCATATGCATCCAGACAGTTGAAAGAATATGAGAAAAAATATCCAATTCATGATTTGGAGCTAGCTGCAATAGTATTTGCTTTGAAAATATGGAGGCATTATCTATATGGTGAGCAATTCATAATATACACGGATCATAAGAGTTTGAAATACCTTTTCTCTCAGAAGGATTTAAATATGCGGCAGATAAGATGGATGGATTTCTTAAAAGATTATGATTGTACAATCCATTATCATTCAGGAAAAGCTAACGTTGTGGCCGACGCTTTAAGTAGAAAATCTACAGGAGTCTTATCTCATCTAATGATCCAAGAAATGCGATTGTTAGAGGAAATAGTGGATTGGCATCCAACTCAGTCCATTAATGGTGTGGTAAGTATGATTGCCAATATTAAGGCGGAACCCCAATTAATCCAACAGATTCGATTGACACAAAAGAAAGACCCTCAGCTTATAACAATTATAGAAGAGGTGAAGCAAGGAAAGAGAGATGAATTCTCTATATGTAGTGAGGATTTGCTAAGATTCAAAAGTCGGGTTTGTGTCCCGAATGATGAGAGTGTAAAGAAAGATATCTTAGAAGAAGCACATCATTCTCGTTATACGATACATCCCGAAAGTATTAAAATGTATCAGGACCTGAAGAAAACCTTTTGGTGGAATAATATGAAAAAAGAGCTAGCACTATTTGTGTCTAAATGCCTAACATGCCAGCAAGTAAAAGCTGAACATCAAAGGCCCGTTGGGTTGTTGCAGCCTTTACCTGTGCCAGAATGGAAATGGGAGCACATCTCTATGGATTTTGTCTCTGGCTTGCCTAGAACAAATTCAGGACATGATAGCATTTGAGTTATTGTGGACCGGTTAACCAAAGCTGCCCACTTTCTACCGATTCGCACGACGTACACTTTGGATCAATTGGCTTAGCTGTACATTAAGGAAATAGTGCGGTTGCATGGAGTTCCTGTCAGTATTGTATCAGACAGGGATACTCGGTTTACTTCTAAATTTTGGGCTAGACTACAGTCAGCCATGGGGACGAGACTCACCTTTAGTACTGCCTTTCACCCCCAAACTGATGGACAATCGAAGAGGACCATCCAAACCTTGGAAGATATGTTGAGGGCCTGTGTTATTGACCTTACAGGAAGCTGGGATGACCATTTACCTCTGATTGAGTTTGCTTATAATAATAGCTTCCAAGCCAGTATTCAGATGGCACCATATGAAGCCCTGTATGGAAGGAAATACAGGTCACCCATATGTTGGGACGAGGTTGGTGAAAGAAAGCTTTTGGGGCCAGAAATTGTCCAGATAACCACAGATAAAATAGCATTAATACGTGAAAGGCTCAGGACAGCTCAGTGTCGGCAAAAGAGTTATGCCGATAACCGAAGGAGAGATCTTGAATTTGAGGAAAGTGATCGAGTTTTCCTAAAAATCTCACCAATAAAGGGCATTATGAGATTCGGCAAGAAAGGAAAGTTGAGCCCACGTTACATCGGACCATTTGAAATCCTGGAAAGAATCGGAGGTGTCGCTTATAGACTTGCCTTACCACCCGAATTGGCAAATATCCATAATGTCTTTCATGTATCTTCACTACGAAAATATCAGCCCGACCCGTCCCATATCTTAAAATATGAACCTTTACCGATCAGGAAGGACCTATCCTTCATTGAGCAGCCAATTTTGATACTGGATAGAAGGGTGCAAGTGTTGCGTAACAAGGAGATTCCTTTAGTCCGTGTATTATGGCAGTACCATTCAAGAGAAGAGTCGACTTGAGAACGAGAAGACGAAATCAGAGAAAAATACCCCCATCTTTTTCAGTAATCAGATACACAAATTTTGAGGACTAAATTTCTTTAAGGGGGGAAGAATGTAACAATCCTAAAATTAAAAAAAAAAAAAAAAACGGAGAAAAGATGCTTTTAAATAGGTGATGGTCTATTGGAGCATGATGGTCCTTGGGGACCATCACTATTTTCAAAAACTTTTACTCGGTTTAAAACTTTTGCTGCTGCTTTTGTTTGCAGCCTTTGCAGTTGCTGCTTGCAGCTGGCAACGTCTTTTAGCGAACGTGGTTTTCGTATGTTAAAAGCAGACGCTTAACGCGACACCTCAGGTATGAGGTAGAGCGTAATAAAATATTATAATAATATGTTATAAGAATTTAAATAGGGGAAGTGAGCACTCCCACTCTAGAAAATTTTAAGATCTCTGTCTCTCTCTGGTCGGAACACAGTGAACTTCTCTCTCGGACCGAATTTTTTTATCGGAAGCTCCCTCTCAAATAATTGTGGATAAGTGACATCGTCTTCCTGAAAATAGTCTGTTTTTAATAAATAGTGATATTTCCGTCCAGGATCTTTATTTTATAAGTTTTGTGTGTAAGTGACAT
This sequence comes from Amborella trichopoda, assembly GCF_054954075.1. NCBI lineage: Eukaryota > Viridiplantae > Streptophyta > Magnoliopsida > Amborellales > Amborellaceae > Amborella > Amborella trichopoda. The sequence goes on from NC_142344.1 coordinate 22,445,870, forward strand.
CGTCTTCCTGAAAAATAGTTTGTTTTTAATAAATAGTGATATTTCCGTCCAGGATCTTTATTTTATAAGTTTTGTTTGTAAGTGACATCGTCTTCCTGAAAAATAGTCTGTTTTTAATAAATAGTGATATTTTCGTCCAGGATCTTTATTTTATAAGTTTTGTGTGTAAGTGACATCGTCTTCCTGAAAATAGTCTGTTTTTAATAAATAGTGATATTTCCGTCCAGGATCTTTATTTTATAAGTTTTGTGTGGAAGTGACATCGTCTTCCCGAAAATTAGTCTATTTTTAATAAATAGTGATATTTTCGTCTAGGATCTTTATTTTATCAGTTTTATGTGTAAGTGACCTCATTGTCTCGAAAAATAATCCATTCTTTTTAAAAATGAAATGAAATAATTATTTCTGCTTATTATCATGAATTTTAAGCGAGATAAATTTTATGCGCACGTGACCTCATTATCTTGAAAAATAATCTTTTTAATAAAAATTGTGATATTTTATCTATGTTAGAAATTTTGAAGGCTGTAAATTAGAAAAATAAATTTATTTATTTTCTTGTTTATTGTTAGAAATAAATGTGATATTTCTGCTTTTAGTAAAATTGTGATATTTCTTTCTATTGTTCTGAATATTTAGACATTGTAAAATTCATGTGCAAATGACTGCCTTATTATTTAAAGAAATTGATATTTTTGCAATTGATTATAGTATTGTTGTGAAATGCTTATTTGTGGATTGATATCCCATAAATTGTGATAATTCTGTATTCTTGAATTTTTATAAGAGTTTTTCTATACATATTAAATTGGCAATTATGCTAGAATGCCTTTACAAATTGCTACCTTTCTAAATTTGAGCAGAAAATATTTGATTGGTTATTTTTGAAATGTTATAGAGAGTGACTGTTATTAATGGTTTAAGTGAAATTCATATTAATGATTTCAGTGATATGTTGAATACATGATATTGCTGCTTTCGAATGTTTAAAGAGATTTAGAAATAATTTAAGTATGCAAGTGGACTCATCCGGTTCGCCGGTGAGGTATAAGTGGACCTATCTGGGAAGCCGGTAGGGATTAAGTGGACTCATCCGGTATGTCGGTGAGGTATAAGTGGACTTGCAGGGATTAAGTGGACCTATCTGGGACGCCGATAGGGATTAAGTGGACCCATCAGGACGCTGATGGGGTATATAGGTGACCTACTTGGGACGCCAGTAGGGTATTTTGTGAAATCCTTTGAATTATGTACTGCCGTTAAAAGTGTTATAAACATTTCAATTACTCGGATTATACTTAATTATGCATTTATTGAAAATGAAACTGTTGATGCATTTCTTTTAATAGATCTCCTTTTGGAAAATATTGATATCTTTCAAACATGATTATTTTTGGGATTATGATGATCCCTTACTGAGTAGCAAAACTCATCAAACTATGGTAAACATTTTTCAGGATAACTGCGGATTCATTTTGAGTGCTAGTCAAGATCAACCTTGGAAGATACTGTTGGTGTGCTAGCTTTCTTTATTTACTTTGTAAGACCTCGCCACTGTAAATTTGTTCTATCAATAGATGTATATATGTTTTGCCTGTCACATCTCAGGAATAACAGTATTGTAAATTCTTGGGGTGTGACATGTTCCTCTTGAACTGTCATCATATGTGACGCCTTCATTGTTTCACTTGCCTTCTAGGACTTACCTGACTGAATCTCATTTTCTTCCTTCTCACTATGAGAAGTAGAAGGTTCCTTGGTGGCATTAGCATTTTCAGGGGTTACTGGATTGTGTGGTTTACGAGCTCGGACTAGTACATTTACCAAAATTTGTCCTTTAGATATGGACTCTTGTATAAATGTCCTGAAACTTTGAGATATCTCATGGCCCAACATGATGGATTGGGAACTAGAGATTTTCAGTTCCCTGAATCAAATCTTTGGGTTGTCTTTATGAGAGTGAAGTAATCAGCCCTTGTAATTCCAACATCGCAAAGACGTCTGAAAGAAGGTCAGATCGTACTTCTTCTGGTTGTAAGGTCTGCACTCGTTCTTCTTCAATCGTGACCACATGCGAAGCTTCTGTAGTCTCGAAAGATTTTATGAGACTTTCTAAATGAATCTGTCCTTTTTGAATCAAGGCTTCGATGTGGTCTTTAATATGGAAGCAGTCTTGCATAGGATGGCTCAAGATCCGAAGATAGGCACAATAATTCTTGTGATTGGTGAGTCCCACCTGGTACTGTCTTTTAGACTCGGGAAGAACTATCATACCCTGTTCCAATAGAATTTTCAATAAAACTGGTACCCAAGCTTTGCTAAAGCTATATTTCTTGTTCAACCTTTGCTCAAAAGGATTAGGCTGTTACAGGTTTGGTGGTGGAGGCACCTGTTATAGGACTGATGTTGGAGCTGCCATTGTTGGGGTTCCCCTTGACCCCTGAATGGTACTATTCCCTATGAAGTGTCCAATGTCTTGAGAGGTACATTGGCAGTAGGAGGTTTGGGAAGAATGGGTGTGGCAGTAACCACTGTACTGACCGTGTCTTTTTGCTTGCCAGTGTGAGGGTTAAACCTGTTATTAGTGAAATTCTGACTTTGACCTCCCACTGAGGTCTGAGCCTGAGTTTCACCATGATGATTAAGTGGACTCGTGATTTTTACTGCCTTTGAAAATCATGTATGAGAAAGTGGTGGGATTAGAAGCTTTGACATGAAGAGAGATTTCCTTCATGTTTGTGATGCATGTTTGCACAACATCAATCTCAGGCATGGGGTTACTCTGGTACACTGTGAGATGCCTCCATCTCTGGATGTATACGTTTGCTGCTTCATTCACCCATTGAGTCATAGTGAGAAGTTCTATGGCTTGAACTTCTTGTTCGACTTCATAAAAGCACCTATGGAATAGGTGTTCCATCTCTTCCTAGGAGTGAACAAAATTTGGAGGTAAGCACACACACCATTTAAAGGAGGGATCGGCTAGAGTTTCCACAAACTGTCAAAGAAGCTGTCTGGGATTGGAAGCTGACTGTTGACATGCTGACACGAAGTGTGCCACATGTTGTTGGGTTGAGCCGGTTCCATCAAAGACAGGTAGTCTTCCTTTTTGATAACCCGGGGGAAAAGGGACTTGATCAATGAAGGGCGGGTATGGCTTCTTATAATGAGCATTTTCATGGGTCTTCGAAATTTATAAATCCTAAATGCTTCAATTGATCATGTTCTAAATGTCTTCCTGGGTAACCGCTGAGGAAATAGCCTAAGAAGCTACATTGGGTTGACCATCAAGATGACAGCGGACACAAAGACTAGGGAAAATTTTTAAGCCAAAAAATAAGGCAAAATGCACACCTTCAACAAGCCACTTGCTGAAAACCAAGCTAAGTAAATAAGTTACAATCCTTTAAATAACAATTACGATCAATTATAACCTTGTAAAACCACTATAGATAAACTCAAATACCAACCCCTTATGGGGAAATTACATTTAAAGTAAGGCTAGCTTATGAATTATACTTTCATAGCACAAATTACATAAACTATGTCCTAAAGCTTAAATACAACATACAACTAATCTAAACAAAATTATAAGGAATAAAATCAACTAAACATGGAATTAGAATTCCAAGTTAAGATCGGAAAGCCATGTTTCAAACCCCTTATGCCGGGGCCACGCAATTGGGCTCTTTAAGGACTTAATTTTGTCCCTTTGAATTGTACAAAAGTGGTTCAATCTCACAAGAGTGTCTAATCCAAATGGAAAGAAATTACATACTTTAAAATCACTTCTTAAGTTCTCAACACACTGGCATTATTATCCAAAATAGAATGCAAAAGCGTTGAATCGAATCGAATTAGGAACAAGAGAGTTATGGCCAAACTACACGTGGTCCCTCGGACTACCAATACATTCTTGTATGAAAAAATTATGAACCCCCATAGGTAAAAACGTGATGAAAAACTTCTGAAAATTCAGTGACATACTGAGACTAAAGTAGTTGATGGATTTGAAGCAAAGTAATTAATGGATACTAAGCATGATCAACTCGTGAAGGACCGCACTATGAATAAGCAAGATGAAAAAGATGATCAAATGGGAATTCTAAGATCAATGAAAATTTTATAAATTCAAAACTCCAGCAACTATAGATGCCAAGAATATGAACTTATGAGAAAAAAAAATTCAATGGAGTTTATCTTGATAAATGTACACTATGGCCTTAAGCATAAGAAAGGAGGACCACCATCAAGATCATGGAACTCTAAAAGCCTTTTTAAAAAAAAACGTGAGGTCTCTCTCTCTCTTCAATTTTCTCTCACAAGGCTCTAGAAAAAAAAAAAGGGGGGGGGGGGGGGGGGGGGAGGGTTAAAAATTTTCCAAAATGGTTCAAGAGTTGAGATAGTTAGGGTTTGAGATCTCATGATATGCTTTTATAACATGGGTGTAACCTTAGACTCAATCAACACCCTTGATGCACTAATCAAACGGCACATGAGAGGCTAATGTACTTAACCACCCATCTCTATCCAACTACTAGGATCAATGAATGAGATTTCGCACCATTATCACTCACCCTAACCCTAAGTTATGCCACTTTACCATTTTGTCATTGACCCATGTTTTTATTCCAATTGCATCTAATATGCTCTTACAAAAACACCCTGAGTTTTTTAATAATGTATTACAGTAGATAACCACAAAGGGTAAAAGGCAAAGAAGTAATTGATAAAGCTCACATATGTGAAGATATTCTACTTTATCAAAGCCAATCACTTTGTAGATCTAAAATTTCAAACCAATCAATTTAAAGATAATGTTCCCTTCATACATGTGTGTGAAGATATTTTTCAACTCAAATTTGAAAATTCATTTTTTCTTTACTATCAAATAAATAAATTAATTAAACTTCACACATGCAATGCATGGCCCATGCATGAGTTAATTAAGAGATGTGATAAAAAGGAGCCTTAAGTTAGAACACTATATAACAAAATATAACAATATATAATAAGACACCATAACACAACCCCTTATAAAATAAGTAACCAAATGCCAATATGATCCCCCCGCCTAAGGATCAGTGCCCAGCTGGGCGATAATCATAGAGTGAGGTGTGGGGTGCCACGCGGCAGCCCTATGACCACTCGGACACCACATGGTAGTTTCAGGTCAAGACTAAAGTGAAATTTGAGTCAAACAATTCAAAAAACCTCATTTTTTGAAGAAAATAAAATTCTAAAAAATTCTCTAAAATTTACAATATATATTTAAAGTATTTTCAAGAAATTATTAGGTTTTTCTCATTATTATAAAATCGAACAAAACGTATAGTAAGATCTCAAGCTAATAACTATAGGTATCGGAGTACTCCATTGGGCAAGTCCCGAATGATGTTCCGCTGAATCTTAGATCGACCCAATAGACCTATGTTCCACAGTCTAAATCAGTAACACATAATTGTCCATATGAAAATCGTAGAGCCAGAACTTTTGATCATCCTACTCTTAATGGATTACATGTGTACCCCTATGGGATATGATCTAACTCAATTACAAGGGTCCTCTCAAGGCACATGTGCACTAACTCTTCCAAATTCGAATAATGTAATTGGAAGAGTAGGTTCCCATACGAAATGAAAATACACATGCCATGCAGACTTATGTCTGATAAGCCTTGAGCATTCCATATAGGGCAAATACTCAATAAGTACTCGGGTTTTATTTTTTAGATTCTCCAAATTCTGGCTAATTGTAGATAAACATGAGGCTAACCTATAAAATTCTGACTAGAAGGTGACCGTGACACCTCCTTTAGAAATGATTTTATCAACATGTGAACTCTCGATGCCTAATGCGTATTCGGGGTAAAAGAATTTGGGCTCCATTTCGCAAGACGCCATGATTTCAATATCTCAATCACTCCTACTGAATGATGGACTTTAGGCCTTGATATGCCATATTTCCAACACAAGAAAGATTGAGGGAATGAGAGGTCTTGAGGTTTGAGTCATAGGAGGGAGGAAGTGGAGGTCTTCGCTCTTCTTCTTCAAACTGAGGATCAAGAGGAGAATTCGCTTCTTGGTGCTAAGATGCTCCCATTGGCCGAGCATTTTATAGCCCTTTAAACCTATCCAATATATGGTTCAGGGTTTCATTAAAAGTGTGCCATCAAGTCTTCAGGACCATCACCATCTTGATTGACTACCATCACGTCAGCTCGTTCTTCAGAGTTGAGTGACTTTGGGATGGAAGTGGTCCTCGTTCTCTTTGTGCCCTGATCCGACAATCCAGGAAATAAGGATTTAAACTATCATGACTGGATCTAGGATTGCCTTGATGATCGAGTAACCCTCGGCTCTTGACGGCCTTGGGGTCGTAGTTTAGGTAAACATGGCACGAGACGGCCCTAGGGCCATGGGTCAATTCGGATGGGCTCATGACGGTCCTTTCATTGTTGCTCAAGACAGCCTTGGGGACATGGCTTAGATGAGTGAGGTTCCTCTTCGCGAACTTCAACAACTGAACATTGAACAGTGCCACTCATCTTAGGTTCCACTGCGATTCGTAATGGGTAAAACATGTCCTTCTTTAGTAAGTCTTCTGAAGTTGAAAACTCTTACTTTTTTCTCTCTCTTAAACATCTCCCTCTTTATCTCTTAAACGTCTCTCCCTCTCTCTAAATTTCTCTCTCTTCTCTTAAATCTCTCTTTCCCCCTTAGCTTCTCTTTCTTTCCCTCTTAAATCTCTCATCGTCTCTCTCTTAAATATATCTTCCTCTCTTAATCCCTCTTTCTTTTCATCTTAATTCCTCTATTAAATCTCTGTATCACCCTGAATATCTCTTTCTTTCCGTCTTAAATCTCTCTCTTTCTCTCTTAAATATCTCTCTCTCTAAATTTCTATCTTTCTCTCTTAAACGTCTTGCCCTTCATCTCTTAAATCCCCCTCTCTCTCTCTCTTTCTCTCTCTCTCTCTCTCTCTCTCTCCCCCCCTTAATTGCTCTTTCTCTCTTAAATCTATCTCTCCCTCTTTTAATCTCTTCCTCTCTTAAATCTTTCTTTTCCCTCTCTTGATCTCGTAAATCTCTCCCTCTCTCTAAATCTCTTTCTTTCTCTCTCAAACATCTCTCTCTAAATACCTCCCTCTCTCTCTTTCTCTCTTAAACATCTCTCCCTCTCTTTAAATCTCTCTCTCTCTTTCTTAAAGATCTCTTTCTTTCTCTCTTAAACATCTCTCTCTAAACATCTCCATCTTTCTCTCTTAAATGTCTCTCCCTCCCTTTAAATCTCTCTTTCTTTCTCTCAAACATCTCTGTCTAAACATCTCCCTCATTCTCTCTTAAATGTCTCTCCCTCTCTCTAAATCTCTCTATTAAATGTCTCTCCCTCTCTCTAAACTCTCTCTTAAACATATCTCTCTAAACATCTCCCTCTTTCTCTATTAAATCTTTCTGTCTTTCTTCTTAAATCCCTCTTCCTTTCTCTCTTAAACATCTCTCCCTATCTCTTAATCTCTCTCTCTTCCTCTCTTAAATATCTCTCTCCCTCAAACATCTCTCTCTCTTCTCTCTCTTTCATCCTCTTTCAAACTATCTCCTCCCTCTCTCCTTCTTCTTTCTCATCCCACTCTCTCGCTTCCTTAATCTCTCCCTCTTCCTCCCATAAATTTCTCTCTTTATCTCAATATTCTTTCGTACATCTCACCGCACTTTCTTTACTCAGACTGCTCTTATGGGGCACTACTGAGGTTCGTCTGTTTGGGATTGTCCCATAGTATTAGATCCTCGAAGCATCCTCTGGGGTATTTCTTTCTTTCTTTCGTTCTTTTTTCTTGCCTCTCACCCAACTTTCCTGGCTTAGACTGCTCTTATGAGGCTCTGCTGAGATTCGTCATGTTTGGGCTTGTCCCACAGTATTAGATCCTTAAAGCATCATCTGGGGTATTTTCTCTTTCTCACTCTTCACCTCTATAAAACCTCTGCCAACCAATCCCTACCTCCTTTCCTCCATAACCATCAAAACCCTCTTTCAAGGACAAGCCAGGAGCATTGACCCATTAGCTAGATGTCTCATTCGTGCATTTAGCAAGGTGCAGCGTGAAGCAAGGGAACCAGAGCCAGACCGAGCTGTGAGGCATAAGGCTTTTTGTTTCATGATCTAAGAGGGCAGCTCGCTCGCTCGAGTGTGTCACGGACTCAACCCTGCAAGGTAGATCCCACCTCCCACCTTTTAAAACCATTCTCTTTGTTGGTTCTAGCCTCACGAGTACGCAAGCACGCACCCAAAGTGCGCACACTATGGCATCCAAGAGAGCGATCTCAGGCCAAGTCCCACACTGGATCCTCGGGAGCGACGAGATCAAGGACCGACCAACCATGTGGGACTAACTGTAATCTAACAAATGCTTGATAGATTAAAGATGCCAAATACATAACGAAGTCTGTAATGCACATTTGATAACTTTCTTTACAGATGGTCAATAAGATACAAACATAGTTCTTGATAACATCTGCTCAGATACAGCCTAATATGAAGATATGAAAGATATGATATGTCCAAGATTCATCCTACGAAGGCCCTAATATGCCTTCAAAGTCTTGACCTGTTAGTCAGCCTCTATATGTCTTGACTTAGGACCGATAAAAGATAGAATACTAATAGCTCATTAGTTAAGCATGTTAAGTTAAGTTAATGATAGAGGATATGTAAGTCATCTCATTGTGAGACAAGTTTTAGGATACATATACTCCTAAGACCTTGATATGCTATCCATGTGATATGTGGAGGAGCCTGATGCCGTTTGGTATGCATGGTTTCCTGAATCCATCGTTAGTTACATATGTGCATCATAACTTACGGTCTATAATAAGAGGTCATGAAAGTGTTTCAATTTGAGATGAAACTCTAGGATACATATATACTCCCATAACATATGAGTACCTCTCCATTAGATATTGGAGGAGTTTTGGGTGAGATGTGATATGACTCTTTTTCCATCATTAATTAAGAATATGGGATTTTCATAGATGGAACATAAGGGAAACCTCGACATATATTGATATATTGAGGTAAAATCCTTGAAGATATACATGTTGAGGCCTGATATGCCTTAAAGTTTGAAAATTATATAACTTGGATAATATTTGGACTTGGGTTAACCCATGTCCATATTTACCATGAGTTAAGATATGCTTTAACTGACACCCGAAAGCTTGATGTTCTGGGATTGAGTTGAGAATCTCAAGGAATCATATTTGAGGAATGATAACCCTCACCCTAAAGTTTCATATCAAATGAAGGTGGCTCAACCCATTGTTTGCATACCCCGACAGAGCCTTGAAAGCTTTATACTTCGTGCGTAACAGCCAGGTTGACACTTGATCACCGAAATTGTGATTTCTCTCACAATATGAGGAATTTTCTCATGAGACTAAGGCCATTGGATTCTTGACTCAATATTTCATCATCCTTAAAAGGTACAAGATTGATTGATCCATACATGGAAAGCAGTTGCATCCGCAATCCCCTATTTTTGCTGGCGCAATTTTCAGTAGAAACACAATAGTTTGAACGAACTGTCTCTCTCATACGTGATCCTTTTTTAATGAGACTTGGACCATTGTGTTTATCTCTGAACCCTCTTTCATCTCTCCAAGCTACATAATCAAAGTATAAGCCATCTGAAAAAGATTGAAGATATACTAAGTTGTGTCAAACCACGCCGCAGAAGCTTAATTGCTGAGCGATACACGACAAAGTAACAAATTCCTGATTTTTCTTCTGCAATATCTTGGTTGAAACTGGAATCAATATGTTTGAAATTTGAATGCCTTGAAGATGAGTATTATCAGAAAAAGTAATTATCAGTAGAAGACATCTGTGCGAATAGGTTAACTTATCTTAATCCATGGAGTTAAACAGCAAGATCGTCATCAAACGAGAATCAGCGTGAAAATATAAAGATGAAGGAAATCAACGTGAGAAGATAAAGATCATGAAGATGCAGATCAGTACGAAGATGACGATGAATGAAGATTAAAAGATCACAACTTTGTGATTATCAGTTGAATATTAATGATTATCTAATGATTGAATATATATAAACCGATCTCTCGATGAGAGAGGGGTTCACATTTTCTTAGTACGCACACATTTGTGGTTCATATATTTTTGGGTTCGCACTTTTTTAGTACGCACACATTTGCTTCGTACACTTTAGTAGAGTGCACTTCAGTGAGAGTGAGATTGAGAGAGAGACCAATTGTTATACATAAAGCGTGAAAGAGACAGTTCCATATATGATTTTTCTTTGAGCATGACTGATACAGAGTTTTTTTGTGATCCACTTGAAGCCCGTTCTCGAAGATGGAGTAGACCTAGGAAATAGTACCCCTGTAGCTAATCTCAGGTATAAGGGGCGATATGCCCATTGGTATTTCTCTTATTTTATATGTCTGTATATTTTCTTTCTTAGAAACAAATGTATAGGTATGAAGGCCTGAATCAAGGGTATTCGGCCTATTTCCTTTTTTTCTTTGGGGCTGATATAAATTTTAACAGAGTGTTATGTTCATAATATATGATATAAAACTTGTATTTCTATTATATAGAATGCATGGGAATATTTGGCCTCGAGTGTGATGTCCTCTGATCATTTTTTTTGGAATCTAATATTCGCTTAATTTTTTTTAATCAACATAAGCATCGCATTTTTCGGAGCGTCTAAGGAGCTAATCGAGCCTTAGCGCAAAACTGAGCACTGAAACACTATGATGACGGTAGTGAGTCGAAAGATGCTTTCCAGTACCGTTCTATGTGCACTGTCCACATCAAGAACCTCATGGTCAGAAGAATAATCTATTTAAATTTGATGAAGATCCAATTGAAGGTAAAGAACAAGTAAGTTTGGATCTTCATTTGGAATCATAATTCATTGATGTCATGTATGACCTTATTTTTCATGAAGGTCCTATATTTGATAAAGAACAAGATGAAAGGAAAGAAATTAGTGTTGAGGAAACAACGATATCTAACTTTCTTATTAATGGAGAGGTGGATAAGTAAGATATCGACCCAAACCTAAAGGAGATCGAGCCTATGGAGATACTTTATGAAGAAAAAGATGGACTCACAAGATAATCGATGAGTGAAATTAGTTCAGTCGTAAAAAATGCTCATCTCGAAGATGCTCACTTAGTACATTGTAGGGTTTTGCCTAAATAATTTCGATGGACATACAATTTACCCATTCATATTCAGGTCGAAGAAAGTTGTGTGAATAATACAAATTTCAAAGTTTCATTTTGAAAGATGCTTATCTTCTTGTATTAGTCAGAAGAAAGACTTACCACAAAATTTCATTTTCAAAGATGCTTATCTTTGGGTAAGCATGTGGGTTGGAGTTGGACTTAAAAAAAAAAAGGGTTAGAGAGCGAATAAAAGGAAAAAAGACGCCCATTGTAATGGTGGTTTTTTTTTTATGGAATGAAATAAGGTTATTTGGAGGGAGAGAGAGAGAGAGAGAGAGAGAGAGAGAGAGAGAGAGAGCTTTTTTTATGGGTTTACTCTGGTAGTGCGTGGTGGAGGACTCAGACTCCCATGTCTATATTTTTTTTGTTGTAGATCTCTTCTTAGTTATTTATTTTTATCTCTAAAATGTGGTTGTATTTGTTGGCGATCGGTAATTTTCAACTGCTTCAGGTAGAATCAAAGCGTCAATCGATTCTTGTGTTTCGTGGTATTCATTGATAGGCATCATGGCTCCTGAACGTGGTCTATGGTTGGGTACATCCAATAAGAACGAGACGTCCGAGATATTGAGATAGAATACTTGAGAAGGCAAGTGGAGGAGGTAACCCATTAGCACAGACATATTATGATGACGATTGTGAGTTAGAAGTTGTTTTCGAGAGATCGTTCTATGCACACACTACACGTCGGAAGCCTCATGGTTGGGAGAATGATCACCTAACTTTGATAAAAAAGGGGAAGGACAAGTAGGTTTTGGATATTCAATTCGAATTATCATTCATTGATGTCATATGTGACCCTATTTTTGATGAAAGGACAGAAATTGGTATTGAGGCAGCAATGATATCTAACTTTCTCATCAATAGAGAGATAGATAAGTAAGATATCGACCCAAACCCAGAGGAGATTGAGTCTATGGAGATACTTGACGAAAAAAAAGATAGACTCAAAGGAGAATCAATGCGTGAAGTTAGTTCAGTCATAAAAAACGCTCATCTCGAAGACGCTCACGTAGTATGTTACAGGGTTGAGCATAAACAATTTCTATGGATATACAATGACCAATTCCTCGAGAGTTTCTCAATTTATGTACACAATCGTTATGTTTTGATTAGTACAGCAACTCGTAGGTCCCTGGATCATGCTTATAATATTCGGGAAAGCTTTCTATGTTCCCCCTACAACATAGAAGTTCTATCTTCCCCCTACGATCCAGCCATCCATTTTTTTATCAAGAGAGCCATTCACCGTTTGATATTCGATCCGATGTCTCAAAGTATTTTATTTTTAGTTTTTTTAATGCAATTTTTCTGAATATAAACTTTGGTACGTGCCATCTTCTCATTGGGGCACACCTATAAAAAATATTAACAATAATTTTTTGATAAAAAATAATGATCAAAATACCATTTGAAACTTTCAGGGGTATTTTGGTTATTTTATTTTATTGAAAATATTTTTTTATATTTTTAGTTAGTGCAAGTTTAATAGAGGAATGAACATCCAAAATTTGGTGTCAAAAAAGTTTATAGAAAAAAAATTAAAAATAAAATAGTGTAAAGACGTGACATTGTGATTGGGGTAATCTTAGCCCTCCATTAAAAAATGGACCGTTGGATAAGGGGGAGGATAGAACTTCTATGTTATAGGAGAACATAGAAAGCTTTCCATTTTCTTTAATATGAGGTATCTTGATGAAAAAGAATAAGTATGGATGTTCTTTTTGGTTGGTGTTAGTTTGGTCTTTTTTAAAAAGGTTAATTTTTCACATATTAGTTCCTATTTTTGTCATCATTAAGTTGAAAGAGGCTTATCTTTGGGTAGGCACGTGCGTTGGAGTTGGATTTATAAAAACAACCGTGAGGTAAGATTACAAGGCTTCTAGAGAGGGAATAAATCGCAAAAGGACCCCAGTGTAGTGATAGTTATTTTTTATGAAATGAGATAAGGTTATTATACAAAAAAAAATTGAATCATCCTTTTACTAAAAAGGATGTTCAAGTGTATAACATCCTTTTACTAAAAATTGAATCATCCTTTTACTAAGCAAAATGGAAAACCACTTCCCATATTTATCATAAAACATAATTTTATTAAAAAACCATAGTTTTATCGAAAAAAATAATTTTGTTAAGCAAATAGAAAAACAGTTCCCATAGTCATCAAAAACATTTTTTTTTTATTAAAAACATATTTTTATTTAAAAGATAAGTTTATTCAGCAATATAAAAAAAAAACTTCCCATATTGATAAAAAAACATAATTTTACTATGCAAAATGAATTTTTTTTAAGAAAAATCAATTTCTCAAAATGTGAGGGATGATTTGAAATTAAGATCACCTTTGTAAAACTCTCTCTCTCTCTCTCTGGAATCGGGCCAGATAGGGATGAACCAGTGATAGATTCTGAGTTAGTCAGTCGATTTTCAAAAAAATGGCTGATCGTTTAAAGACTCTTTCCATAACATTCCAAAAACCTTGACAGAATATATATATAAGATCAGTCGATATATATATATATATATATATATATATATATATATATATATATATATATATATATATATATATATATATATATATATATATATATATATATATATGAGAAGAACCAAGCACATACATGACGCTGGTGTAGTGTTTCATTGAACATAAGGCAACCAAAATTTTTACATGCACTTAAAAAAAACATAATTAAAAAAAATCGAGCAACATTAGCATGTACCTATAAAAAAGAAGAATCAATTTCATCAAAAATAATAATTTTATAAAAAAAAATAATTTTATTAAGAAAATAGAAAAACACTTCCCATATTAATCAAAAAACGTAATTTTATTAAAAGATCATAATTCTATTAAAAATAATTTTACTAAGCAAAATAGAAAAACACTTCCCATATTCATCAAAAAACGTAATTTTATTAAAAAATTATAATTCTATTAAAAATAATTTATTAAGAAAAATAGAAAAGAACTTCTCATATTCATCGAAAAACATAATTTCATTAAACAAAATATTATTTTTTTAGAAAAATCGATTTTCAAAAACCCAAAAAATTAAGGAATATTTTGAGCAAGAAACGATCCTCAATATTTGGATAATCAAACAAATAAACATACATGCCTTGTAAAAGCTTCGATCAACTTTCAAACGCACCAAATTTCATAAAAAAATATTCGGTATTTTTAATTTAATTGATAAAGAGGCAGAAATTTCAGATCTATGAAATTTTCATGATATGATATGGTGCAACGAAAAAATTCATATAAAAACATTTATTCAATCATAAATAGACATACCTATTTTATTTGAGAGATGAAGCATTGATCATAAAAATCCACAACTCAATTTAATAAAAAACAACCAATAAATACATATAAAATCTGTGTTTTTTGATCAAATACAAGTTCTTTGAGTAGCAGCATTTCGGGCCAAAATCAACCCATAATATTTGGTTTTCTGAACAAATTGAAACATAAATCTGATGAATAATTCAATTATCTATCAAAACCACCAAATTTCCTCAAGAACCATTAGGTATTGAAGAAATTATTGAAATAATGGAGGAAATTTTCAAAAACCTAAAAAATCCGCCATTGTGATCCAAGGAAATCTTTTTTTTTTTTTTAAGATGTTTCAATCCAAATTTATTGTTTTATAGATTATATATAGTGATTTACAATAATAAATCATGAAAAAGGACAAAAAAAAGGCACGAAAACGGATAAAAAAAAGGCAAAATTTGGATTCAAGAATGCCTACTACAAATAACGGCCTCGATTTCAAAATAATGACCGTAACGGGTACATTACCATTTTTTTTGTAAAAACGGCCGTTATATCGTCTAACCGGTCCGGTTAGTATAAAACCGGCCGGTTTCACTTAAAAATTGCCTGTTCGACCTCCAACCGGCCGGGTTTGGGACGGAAAATTTTTTAGAGTCTAAAGTTTGATCTTCAAAATTGCCCAAATACATCCTTTGGGTGGTTGGACAATTAGACTTTCGAATTGGGATGAAATACTGAAAAAGAAAAAACTCAGAAAAATAGAACCATAACGTAATATGACTCAAATTATAGATCAAGCCAGTCCATATGTAAGTTCCTCAAAAATGGATTTTGTGTCTTAAAAAATGTCAATCTTGTACCTTTTTTTTGAACCTTCATTTCAAGCTTTCAAGTATCACCAGAACTATATTGTTTTTAGAACTTCAAATTTATAGATATAAGACAAAATTAAATTTGCAGTAATTTAAGATGGGTGTAGTTGGCATACGGATGCATTCGTAGCAGTAGAGGTAAAGTGCACATTCAAATTTTATCATGGTATATAATTTTGATATAAAATATTTTTAGGATGATTTCAAAATCTATTTTTATATCTAATTATAACATTTTAAATTTAAAAAATGGTTAAAATCAAGTAGATCTATAAACATATGAAAATATTGAAAATGGACGGTGTATATAATATGTGGTAAAATACACTATTTCTGATACTTCAAATCTTTTTTATTTTCATGGTCATACATCTCGATGTCGAGATGATCAATCAAAGGGTTTTTCAACATTAAACATACCTTTTTCAATGGATTTTTGAGGTGCATCCATAGTTCTATATTATAAGGTTGCATCCTTAGATAAACTTTTTCCATTTAAGACGTGCCTTGAATTCTAAAACCGTTGAAAACCCAGGCGGTAAACTGACCAAGAACTTTTCATTAAAAGACGTATTTTTTCGTATAGACTTTTGAACAGAGGATAAAAAATAAAAATAAAATAAAAAAAAACACAAAAAAATAGGACCTTAATGTAATATGATAAAAAATATAGACCTATGGACCATGCAATAATACCACATGTTTTATCCATTCTATAAGTGAATTTCACAAAAAAAAAAAAAAGAGTTTTAAAAAATGTCTATCTCGTACCATTTTATGAACCGTTCATTGGAATTCTTTCAAATAGGATCTAGACTATTTACAGCGTTTATTTTTGTTTACTGTATAAATGGTTCAGTCCGATCTAGAAACTCAAATAAAAAAAAGAAAAAGAAAAAGAAACGTGGATTGATGTTATTGAACCAACGGCAAGAAAAAACAAAATCATTATAAAATTTCAAAAAATATAGACCAAATGGTAATTCCATAAATTTAACAGTGTATGCAAATTTTCCTTTAATTTTTTGTTATTAATTTAAGTAAAAAATATCGGAACTTTTTTTTGGTAGATAGGTGGGGAATACAACCCTACCTGATTTTAGAAACAGTTAGTGGTCTCATATGCGTAAACTAGAATGGAAGGTAGACAGGTGGGGAATACAACCCTACCTGATTTTAGAAATAGTTAGTGGTCTCAAATGCGTCAACGAGAATGGAAGGTAGATACGTGAGGAATACAACCCTACCTGATTTTAGAAATAGTTAGTGGTCTCATATGCGTAAACGAGAATGGAAACTTAGACTGATTGGTTGAGGTTGAAGTCGTTTTACCACCACAACTTCAACCTCACTCTCAAAAAAAAAAAAAAAAATATCAGAATTGTGTTTCTTGGACATGGTTTCTATGCGGCCAGCCCGATTATTGTAGAAATGTGGATTAGGCAATATAAATATAATTTGATCTTAATTTTTAAGGAATATATAATTTTTAACATGGAGATTATGCAAAAAATAAAAATACATAAATAAATAAATAAATAATAAAAATAAAAAAATAGCATACTTCTCACTAAGTCAGAGAATCCTTCATCAACAATAAAAAGAGAAATTAGCATACTTCTCCGAGAAGTTGCATTTATTTTACAAATGCTAGATACCATTGCCATAAAATCCATAAAACAAGATCACCAGATATAATTGGAAATCCTTTATGTATTGGCATCTAATTTTTTTTCATGGGGATGACTTCTAATGGGACTTTTTTATGCAAAGTGAACCCCAACTCTTCACTCATATCCATCTCTTCTGGTTTCCACCCAAGGGGAAGCTCCCAGTCGAAGGATTGCAGCAGAGAGGCGAGCATCAGCTGCACAATGCGTTCTGCAAGAAGTAGACCAGGGCAAATCCTCCTGCCTGCTCCAAATGGAATAAAACTGAAATCTCCCCCCTTGTAATTGACATCGGACCCGATGAATCTCTCCGGCGAAAATGTTGTCGGGTTCTCCCAGGTACGAGCTTCTCTAGAGATTGCCCAGACGTTTATCACCACCGTTGTGTGCTTCGGTATGACGAATCCGGCGATTTCTACAGTGGCGTCGGCCCTGCGAGGGAGGAGAAGCGGCCCAGGTGGGTGCAACCGCAGACTTTCTTTTATAACTGCTTGCAGGTAAGGGAGCCTATCCATGTCTGCCTCTTCGACTGCGCGCTGGTGCCCCACTTTCTCCGAAAGCTCCTGCTTAACAGTGGCCATCTGTGCTGGGTTGTGTAGCAATTCGGCCATTGCCCATTCCACTGTTATAGAATTCGATTCACTCCCTCCAAAATACAACTCCTGGGAAGGATTGAATCAGAATTATTAGACTTCAAAATTAATTAGAAAAAAAAAAAATTTTAAGAGGGGAGAAGATGTTACTATGATCAGAGACAAGATCTCTGCACGACTGAACTTGGATCCCTTCGCATCGATGGGGTCGAGCAAAATGTCGAGGAAGTCACCGCATCTTGGCTGTCCGCTCTCTCTGAACCTCAAACGCTCCTCGATCTTTTCGTTAAATATTTGATGTAACTTCTTGATGCAGCCAGCAGCCCGGCGCTGAATCCCCTGTAGATCAAAGTGCCTAAGCAGTGGGAAGTAGTCTGCGACGTTAGGCCGTCCGAGCTCCTCGCCGAGCGACGATAAGAGCTGCTTGAACTCACTTGCTTCGGGATCAACCACGTCCACCGAGAAGATCATGTTGGATAAGAGATTGATGCCAGTAAGGAAAGCAACTCGACGTATGGCCACTGCTCGCTTCGCTGCACAGTCCTTTTCTATGATGCCGACCATTTGTTGTACTTTTTGGTGGTGGAGGAATTCCTGCGACTCAACCTGTTGCTTCGTGAAGAGATGGGTTGTGCTGACACGGCGGACGTTGCGCCACAGGGGGCTGATCCCGCCCCAAGCGATAGAGTACTGGTCATGAGAGTCGACCTTGATGGCTTCAGGCGCGAAGCGGCTGGCAAGTGCGTGGTCGTTCTTCTGGCACACCTCCTTGGCCATGTCGGAAGAGGAGGCAACGACCACAGTCCGGAGTCCAAGGCGCAGGGTCATGAGGGGACCATGGGTCTTGGCCAAGGTCGCGAGGGCTGCATGGGGTCGGTTTCCCAACTCTAAGAGGCTTCCGAGCAAGGGGAGGCCTTTCGGACCAGGAGGAAGCTTGGGGCTTTTCCTGCCTGCCCATACCACCAAGGTATAGAGGCAGATCAACATGGACATGAGCCATGGCAGAGAACCCCAATCCTTCCCCATCATCTTCCTGTCTCTCTCACTCTCTAGTGTTCACCTCCTCCCCACTTTATGGCTCTTCTCTCCTCCTCTAGTTCGGTATTTATGTATTGGAGGTCCTAATTACTTAAAACCATTAATTTGATAGCTCGGGTATGAAGGTCATAATTATTTATAATCATTAATTTGATAGCTCAAATGTGTCACAAAGTTTAATAAATTTTTTTTTGAAGTTTGAACTTGATCAGTAAAATAAATATTGCCATCTAATTTCACATCCAATTGTATGACCTTTTAGTACTAAAGATAAATAGTCTCATTATATATTTTTTCTTGTATATTTTAGAGTGATTTATATACATATCTTAGAAAAAGTTTAAATACAAAATACTCAGTTTATTAGCAAAAATTACAAATAAGATAGGTCAACTCACTATTTTTATTTTTTCCAAAACTGCCCCTCGGACTGAAGATCGAATCCTCGGTCTGAATTTTAATTTTATCTTTTAAGTTTTTCTGTTAGTAGGACAATGCTCTGCTAATGAAAAAACTTAAAAAAATTAAAATTAAAATTCAGTATGAGGATTTTTTCGAACCTAAGGTCAATTTTGACAAAAAATAAAACAATGGATTTACCGACTTTTTTTGTAATTTCTAAGACATTTCATATTTTAGAAAAAAATTGAGGGCTTGTACGTAAATCACTGTGAAAAAAAGAATTTTTGGCCAATCGATCTGTTCTCCCGCCGCCTTGTTTTAAACATGCAGATATCTACGGTGCGGGCCCCATGAAATCGATGTAGTTTCCCTTGAAATCGTTGTGTTTGGTTTGGTTTATCCCCATCAAAACGCTTCACCCTACCTCCGCCTTCTTTTAAACATGCAGATATCTACGGTGCCGGCCCCATGAAATCGATGTAGTTTCCCATGAAATCGTTGTAGTTTAGTTTGGTTTGGTTTACTGGATGGATCCGTCAACAAGGAATCCCCATCAAAACGCTTCACCCTACCTAAAACCAAATTCCTTGCATTTAGCATATCTTCCCATAAGAAATAACCCTACCTAAAACCAAAATCCTTGCATTTAGCATATCTTCTCATAAGAAATAATTACTTCTGTAATGTTATTATTATTACTATTGTTATTATCATTATTACTATTATTATTATTACTATTATTATTATTATTATTACTATTATTATTATTATTATTACTATTATTATTATTATTATTATTACTATTATTATTATTATTATTACTATTATTATTATTATTATTACTATTATTATTATTATTATTATTATTACTATTATTATTATTATTATTACTATTATTATTATTATTATTACTATTATTATTATTATTATTACTATTGTTATTATTATTACTATTATTATTATTATTACTATTATTATTATTATTACTATTATTATTATTATTATTACTATTATTATTATTATTATTATTATTATTATTATTATTATTATTACTATTATTATTATTACTATTA
Source organism: Amborella trichopoda (assembly GCF_054954075.1). Classification (NCBI taxonomy): domain Eukaryota; kingdom Viridiplantae; phylum Streptophyta; class Magnoliopsida; order Amborellales; family Amborellaceae; genus Amborella; species Amborella trichopoda. The sequence goes on from NC_142344.1 coordinate 22,466,058, forward strand.
TTATTATTACTATTACCATTATTATTATTACTATTACTATTACTATTATTATTACTATTATTATTATTACTATTACTATTATTATTATTACTATTACTATTACTATTATTATTACTATTATTATTATTACTATTACTATTACTATTATTATTATTACTATTACTATTACTATTATTATTATTATTATTACTATTACTATTACTATTATTATTATTATTATTATTATTATTATTATTATTATTATTATTATTATTATTATTATTATTATTATTGTTATTATTGTTATTATTGTTATTATTATTATTATTATTATTATTATTATTATTATTATTATTATTATTATTATTACTATTATTATTATTACTATTACTATTACTATTATTACTATTACTATTACTATTACTATTATTATTATTACTATTACTATTATTATTATTATTACTATTACTATTACTATTATTATTATTACTATTACTATTACTATTATTATTATTATTATTATTATTATTATTATTATTATTATTATTATTGTTATTATTGTTATTATTATTATTATTATTATTATTATTATTATTATTATTATTATTATTATTATTATTATTACTATTATTACTATTATTACTATTATTATTATTATTATTATTATTATTATTATTATTATTATTATTATTATTATTATTATTATTATTATTATTATTATTATTATTATTATTATTATTATTATTATTATTATTATTATTATTGTTATTATTATTATTATTATTATATCAGTATTGTCCACCATCAAAAACCTGGAACAGACCTATTTATAAAACGCGCTAATATTTAAGACATCAAAACGCCTTACCCTTTGAACACCTCCTTGGCCATAATGCGGTCCTATAACTACATCGGACCGCTGCCTGTTGAACTTTATTTTTCAAATGGTCCGATGTTCTATCATTAGAGGCTTATTACTAGTAATTTTTTTTTTGTTTTTAGCATGAAATGGCTATAGTTAACACGGTTTTCAAAAAAAGCCATGAGACTCAAAAGAACAAAACCACCTTGTTGCAATAAGCGATGTTTAAATCATCTGACCGCTGACAACAAGTCACAGAAGTCATTACGATTAATAAGACATTGGACTACTTCAAAAGAGAAATTAATAATTTAGGCAACGTGTTTTAACCTATTCTCGCTCAAGTCAACAAATGAGCGGTAAATGTCTACTAACATGGGGACATTGATGGAGACCGCAAAAGCATGATTGAACGAACTCTGTTTGGCGCAGGGTTTCGAAACTCTCCTAGTAACTCGGCCTCAGCCTATGGAAGAGGCGTTTTGGGCGAGTCAGTTGTACATCGTATAAAACTCGGTCGAGTATTTCGGCCTCACATATGGACGAGGCGGTTTTGGTGAGTTAGCTGTACATCACATATTTTTTTAGTTTATGTATAATAATACCTAAGATTCGAAATCAGTTGTACATCATATAAAACTTGGCCGAGTATCTCGGTCTTGCCTATGGATAAGGCGTTTTTGGCATCACATATTTTTTAGTTTATGTATAATTATACCTAAGGTTTGAAATCATATGTGTGAAAGTGGCTTTTTGGTTAGAACTACTACCTAAAGTTCAAAGATTTGAAATCATATCCTTCTCAACCCATATCTTGTTCGTTCTGGAAACACGTTTTTTTATTCCATCTTTTCCCAAATCTCCCTTAACGGAAGAAATAGAAGCTCGAGAAAGAATACCAAAACCTAGTTCAATCGTTGTTTGTTCCAAAACTTTGTACATGGGAGGAAGTTCCTCGGACGGCTGGACAAAGCTATCCCAATCCTGTCTTTCGTCGTGTGAAAGTGGTTTTTTGGTTAGTACTACTACCTAAAGTTCAAATTGTAATCATATATGTGAAAGCGGAAAGATTTGAAATCATATGTGTGAAAGTGGCTTTTTGGTTAGTACTACTTACCTAAAGTTCAAAAATATCAAGGTCCATCGGAATGGAGGTCAAGACCTCTTGAAATTGACCTATTTCACGGAAAACAACAATCAACACGGCAAATGTTATTGGGTGACAAAAATCTAAGACTTATAATATATATTACCGAACTTCATCTTCTTTTTCTTAAAAAAAAACGAATTGACTCGGGCAAGTTACTCAAACTCACCCGAGTAAATCGCCTTGCCTAGGGCCCGAGTACTTTGGCCGAGTCGCTTTTTTGAACATCGGTTTAGCATTTGCTCTGAAAGCATCTATACGATAGTCACTGGTGTGTCCACTGATGCCACTATTCTCCTCCTCCACCAACATGGACATGAGCCATGCTAGCGAAGCCCATCCTTCCCCATCATCTTCCTCTCTCTATAGTGTTCATCTCCTCCCCAGTTTACCGCCCTTCTGTACACCTGCCATAATATTTTACCAGGATTTGGTGGGTGAGGTTTTCGATTACAATAATTTCAAAGTGGCCCCTAATGGTGCTATAATATTTGATAGTTAATGGTCAGCTTTGTTAGTTTTAAAGTGTGAATTTAAGAGTGATTTTCAGTTAGAAAGGGTAAATTGTGCTAGGGCCATGCCCATAAGAGTGATTGGATCTAGTGGTAGAACTTGCTTAGGGCCATGCCCATAATAGTGATTGGATCTACTGGTTGGATCTATTGGTAGAACTTGCTTAGGGCCATGCCCATAATAGTGTTTGAATTTGGGCTTATTTTCAGATGTTTATTGAGAAATTAGAAGCTCAAATAATTTACCCCAGCGAACTCTTTCACCAGAAATGAGTTGTCGATTGATCAGTCACGTGTCTTTCCATGGATGAAGTTTCTTGACTAGTGGAGAAAAGATGAATGTCACAATCTCAGACCTATCTATTTCTCAATTAGTGTGACAATACCACACTAGCTCAAGACTCGCAAGTAAATAGAAAAAAGAAGAAAAACCAAGATGAAGTGGAAGAAAAAAATCATTAAAGAAAACATAGGGTAGACAAAGATATTACAATGTCTACACACAAGATTAACCTTAACATATGTGACCCAATGTTCCCACCACAAATCTCTCTTTTAAATAGAGATTTTTTTACAACTGTATTTCCTACAATAATTACCTACTTACAACTATAACTACTACCCTACAACAACAACTACTGACCGCCTAGTAGTTTCATAACTTCTTATTATACAAACTTACAAGTACAACCCCACTACATCACTCATAATAAAATAACATAAAAACTAAGATGGTTGCTAGAAAATACACTTTAACAAATTTAACACAAATTATGTACGAACCATATTAAGAGTGATCAATTACCATTTGGTTTCCAATATGCTCAATATTACGAGCATCACCTCTACTCCCGTGACCTTTTCTTTTCTTTTCTTTTCTTTTTCTAAGTTGCTCTCTCGTCCGACAATTAAAACACCTAATACGGGCTATTCTTTCCTTTCTTATTTTTGTGTTGTCTGATATTCGAAATCCCGGACAATTATCTGGTATCTTTGTTTGAAGATATTTTTCAGCACCATGGGTCCCCGATGCGGAATAAAGAGGAAGCTAGTCAATAAAGCCTTGATTTACAGTGAAATTTTTTACAGTCCTAGAATTTCCCCAGAAAGGATGAAAATCTTCCTAGACACTTCAAAAGGCCACCTGCCAAGTTTCGTTGCATTCCCACATGTCTAAGGTAGTGAACACAAAGAAACAGTTTCGGAAAAATCGGCCTCTAGCACCCTGAAACGGACCCCGTAATTAGAACTCTATTTTTGGTTCATCAAATTGCTGTAGGACACCGTCATTGGATCCAGCACAGTCGAAAACCCTTAGCGGTAAAGTTTTGGCTTAAACAGACATGTTAAGACAAAGTTATGGGCGAAACATTAAAAAGGGGTAGGCTGCACACTATTCCCGTGCGGCCTCACTGCACCAAATCGCCATTAATGGTGATTGTGTTCACAGTTTCGGGTAGTAAATTCGGAGACCTATATCTCACTCATTCCGAATCGGATTGTGCTCAAATTTTATGAGCATGTTCGTCTCGACGAGAGGAGCTTTTTAATGTCTGGTACGCCTTGTGACGACGTCGGAGCAAGGAGAAAAGCTAGAGAGGAATTGGTGATTCGTGACAAAAGTTGCAGACTATTCAGCAGCGGCACGTCTTATTCGAGCGGCCATACCACGACGCTCGCACGTCGGATCGATGCGAAACCAGTTCCATGGCGTGCGTAAGGTCCAGGGCTACCTTTGGTCTGAACCTCACGAGTGATGAACGGTCGGATTTCGTACATGAAGCCGATAAAATGATTGTAATTTCCAGCCACTAGAATTCAGATTCCGGCCAAAACCCAAATAGTGCAAAATCTTCATACAGGCACGAAATAGAGATGAGTTTGTTGCTACGCGTTCGTGACAGCATGCTCAGTGCAATTCAGCGATGAAATCACGGAAAAACATCAAGAAACAAGCATACCATCAATCAGAAGTTTTCAAGATTCATCAAAATTTTGAGTCCCATGATCATGGCTTAAAAATGCGATCCGTGGCTCGAAGTTGGTATCAAATAGATTTTCATGCCGAGCCCTACAAGAAAACAATCACATTTTTGAGAAATGAGCACTGGAGCAACATCGGATCATCCATGGAAGATCACGCACGTTCTAGGGCAGCAACAAGGATTGTTTTTTATTTCTATGCATTGTTAGGCAGGGGCAAAACAATTATTTTTCACCCATTTTTAGAATTTATTTTAATTCAATTATAATTATCATCAATTGGGATAGTTTTGGGCATCCACCCATGTTTTGGGCCCAATTCTATAAATACATGCTAAACCTAATTGTAAAAGGGACCACGTTGATTAATAAAAATTTTGATATTTTTCTTTGAGTTCGTAGGTACGTCTTGGAGAGAGAGAGAGAGGAGAGAGAAGAAAAGGGTCGATACCCTTCGGTAAGATAATTTTCTCTCTCATCCTCTTTTCTCTCTCATATATGTCTTTCTCTCTCTTCCTCTTTTCTCTCTCATACATCTCTTTCTCTCTCCTCCCCTTTTCTCTCTCATCTATCTCTTTCTCTGTCCTCTTCCTCTTCTTCTCTCTATCTTTCTCATCTTTATCTCAAACATGCACGACAATAACCATTGTCGTGCATGTCATTCTCTTTCTTTCCTCTCTCCCTCTTTTCTTCTCCTTTCTTCTTCATTATCTCTGCTCTATCTTTCTCTCTATCTCTCTTTGTTTGAACATGCACAGAGATGGGAACATCGTGCATGAATCTCTCTCTATATTTTCTTATCTTTATGACACACACGACAGTGGTAGTGCCGTGTGTGTTTCTTTTTCTTGTTTTTTCTTATTCTTCTTTTCTCTTTCCTAATTTATTGCTCTCTTTCCTTCTTTTTCCTTTGCCTCTCTCCCAATCTCTCTCCTCGCTTTTCTTCTCTCTTTTCTTCTTTCACTGCTCACTTTCCTTCTCTCTCTACTTTCCTTCCCTCTTTCTCTTTCCTAATCCCTCCTTTCTCCTCTCTGTATTTCTTGCTCTCATTCTGTTATTTCCTTTCTCTTTGCTCTCCAGTCACACGCGGCGATGCTCATCGCCGAGCATGACTTTCCCATGCATCCCTTATCTTTTGGGAACATGCGCAGTGAGCCGAGCCTTAACCTGAGTGGCGGGATGGGCCTCTGTCCAAGTTTCCCCTTTCCCATGTTGTGCATGGCGATGCTCATCGCTGCGCATGATATTTCTTTCCTAATTCTTTGACAAGGACACTGAACTAGGCCTTTCCCCAAGTGACAGGTCGGGGCGTGTCTAAGTGCCTTACGACATGAGCGGCGACGCCTAGTGTCGCGCGTGTCTTTTCCCTATCTTGCTTCTATCTCTTTCCTTTGTCATGAACGGCAAAAATGCATTGCCATCCATGTTCTTTCTCTCTCCTCTTTCCTTTGTCATGAACGGCGGAAACCCACCGTCGTCCATGTTCTTTTTCTCTCCTCTTTCCTTTGTCATGGACTGTGGAAACTCATCGCCGTTCGTGTTCTTTCTCTCTCCTCTTTCCTCTGTCATGAATGGCGGAAGTCAATCGCCGTCTGTGTTCTTTCTCTCTCCTCTTTCCTCTGACGTAGACAGTGGAAACCCATCGCCATCCAAGTTCTTTCTCTCTCCTCTGTCATGGACAGCGGAAGTCCATCGCCGTCCATGCTTCTGTCTCCCTTCTTTTTGTTTCACCTCTTTTCTTTCTCCATTCTTATGTTTCTCTTTCTCTCTCTTCTCTGCCCTATCTTCTCTCATATCTCTTCTTTCTCTCTCTATTTTCTCTCTTCTTTCTCTCTCTCCTTTCTCTCTCTTATCTCTTTCCTTTCTCTCTTTTCTCTCTCTTCTTTTCTCTCTCTGTTATGTCTCATATTTTTTCTCCCCTTTCTCTATCTTATTTTCTCTCTTCTTTTATCTCTTTTCTCCTTTCTCATTTTTTCTCTACATCCCTCATCTCTTTTATTCTTCTTTCTCTTCTTTCTTCTTTCTCTCTCATTTGACTAAGGGACAAGTCTAGCACTGTCACGGTGGTCTCGTCATCAAGCAGTATTGCCGTTGTGCCGGTCTAAGTTACCGTGCTCATCTTGCTGCCACTTCGAACTCATCGTTGTGCTAAGATAGTCGGTGTTAGTGTTCTGTCGTCGAGTAGTATTATCGTTGTGCTGGTCCGTGTTACCGTGCCTGTCTTGCTACTATGTCGGGTCAATCATCATGCCCATCTTACCACTGTGCTACGCTAGTCACTTGGTCAAATGTCTCCTTCGTTCGTTTCTTCTCCTCTGTATTCCTTTTTCTCTTCTATTCCTGTCCCCAACCCTCATCTCATCATTTCTTCTCTCTCTTTTGAATGTGCATGCTTGTGTGCATTTGCCCTAAAGACAAAATGGAGTCCCTTGACCCACTTGTCTTGTAAAATTAACCATATGTATGTGATTACAGAAACATGAGAGTAGAAGCCAAGAGAGGCTATTTCGAACCAGTTGTAGAACTGGGGGGCTTTTTTCGTGATCTGAGAGGGCACCTACGTGAGCCAGCCCGAGTAAGTCTCGAGCCCACCTTAAATTCCTCTCTCATCGGTTGGTATACCAGCCCTTGCTTTTTAGCCAGGTTCCTGAGAAAGCGATCTCAAGTCTTAAGTTCCCTTGAAACCTGAGACACGTGCCACTAGATCATCCAGATCCGGAGGATGATATTGAGGCACCTAACCAGTTTGGTGACTTCACTGGGGACATACTACCCCTTAGTCGGATCGTTCTTGTTTGACTAGTTTCTACTTTACTTTTCTGCATCATGCTTCTAGGTTCTTTGACCCATTTATCAGGATTAGGGATTTTCTCATCCTCGCATTCGTGACTGTTCCCCTGGAACAAGTTCCCGACCGTCCCCCAAGAACAAGTTCCTTGAACTTCATTCCTAACCTTCCTTCTGAGCAAAGATCCTGAATCTAGCTCCCAGGTCTTAATCTGGATAGGCACGAGGAGGGACTTAACCCTAACTCCCCATCTCTTAGCTTTGGTAGAATCCATACCAAGGATCGGTAGCTTGTCAGCTACCCCTCACAGCATGCACCCTGTCACCGGCAAGTCACTTACCTGTCGTATTGCTGAGCTATGCCGAAAGGCTACCCTATCCTCTACTGCAAAAGGCAAGCAAGTTGCCATCGCTCCTGTGGGTCGCCGTAAGGCCACCCCCTGTATTCCTGCACCACCTCGGGTCCCTATGCTTAGAGGCTCAACACGTAGAGGAGGAGACCCTGGGGCCTCCACCTTTCGCACACACATTAAGGCTCTTAGGTCATCCACTCGGGCCACATCTCGGGGCAACCCTTATGTTACTTCGAGTCAGTGTTCAAGAGTCAGCCTCCTTAGGTCAGGTCCTGTACACGCTATGCATTTGCATCTCACCACTCAAGGCAACTCTGTTGCTATGTCAACCCAAGTACATGAGAGACGATCCTCTTTTCTTGCCTCTCTGCACACACTAGCGCACCCTGTAAGGGGCAGGCCCTCACCTGTTCCCTTGCAGACATGTGCTCATGGTTCTCAGCCTCTTAAGGCCGGACCATCTGCTCGAGGTCAAGCTGACCCCCAAGTCACCCGGAATACTACTTCTATGGGCGCACATGTGCCACCTTTACAGACCCCTGCTCCCTCCCGACTCCAGCGTTGTCGAGAGCCGGTCCCTTCTTCTGCCGCCCTTCCTTCTCCCGATGGAAATCTCAAGACTTGGTACTCAAAGGTTTTCCCTAAGAGTACCATCCTCAGTCAACCTCGTCAGGTCAGCCATGCTTCTGGAGCCCACAAACGAGCTTGGGGCAAAGGTCTCATGACTGATGAAGTTTTACAACTGCCAAGGCAACCCAAGCTGGCCCCTGTCCAAGGACCACATTCGCTGCCCCATCTTATAGATACGGCCCTCTCGTTATCTAAGAAGGCAGACCAACCCCGACCTCAATCTCAATTCTAAAGAGAGGTCTACCGCAGTCTCAAGGTTTAGTAAGACAAAGGACTACAGATCCTGACCAGTGAGGCGACCAGAAAAGTTAGGGCACCTTGCTCCAAGAGTCTCCTCCCTGAGAATGCCTTCTACCCTCTTCGAACCATAGAGCTTGAAGAAGAGGTGTGAGTATCTTGCATAGTGGTCAGCATCATAGGAGATGACCAGGCCACCCAATAGCCATGGTCCCAAGACCGTCGAGAACGGTCCTCACATGGTCGGCCTACATGACTCGAGTTCAGTCGGGGCAAGCTGACCCCTTGCTGACCAGTTTACCTCACAAAACCCGTCAAGCTCGGAAGCCTGCAATCATACCAGAGGCTGACCTCCCTGAGGAAACGGTCAGTGTTATGGTCATAAACAAACCTAACGACTCTTAAGAAGAACGCATGTACAGGTTTGAACATATGGTGCAAGCCATGATGGAAAAAATCGATCGCATGGAGACCACGCGACAATCGGCCAACCATGAGGCCAACTCCCACCACTCAGATGATGTAGCTTCAAGGAAGACTCTTCCTCCTGCCTCATAGGACAATTCCACCCCTTACTCCATCTCATAGGCAGACATTGACGCTATGGTAACTCACAGTCTGAAGAGCAGACACATTTCGAGAATGCAGAGTACAACGCTTTATCAAAAAGGCGTACCCCTCGTACATTGATCAGGTTCTGTTTCTCGCAGACTACAAGAAGGGGAAGCTTCCCCTATTCAATGGTACGACATCCCTGCACCAGCACATCACGCATGTTCAAGTGGTGTGTCGAGAGACAGCGACTGATGAGAGACTCCTCCTTCATCAATTTGATGAAACTCTTGATGGCCCGACTTTTCAGTAGTATGCTCGGCTTCCCCCTAATTCAGTACATATGTGGGAAGAAATGGAGAAACTGTTTCACCAACGCTTCTATGAGATCAAGAGAGAAGTTCAAACTATCGAGCTTCTCACCTTGACTCAGGAACTAGGTGAACCAGTGGATCAATTCATATCAAGGTGGAGAGATTTGGCTGCTCGCCATCCTAATCTTATGCCTGAAAAGGAAGTAGTTCAGACTTGTGTGCGAAACATACGATCTGAGATAACTCTACATGTTGAGGCCTCCAATTCGACGTCCATGAGACTTGATCTTTAAGGCACTTCCCATAGAGAGCTTATCACGCCATCATGGTGGGTCATATCAATAGCCCTCTAGCTCAGGAAACAGCTAGGGCAATGGCAACTCTCAAGCTAATACCTAAGACAACCAACAGAAAGGGATGATAAGTGCGGCCATTACTGTCAGTGATCCAAAGAAGTCTGTCTCTAAAACTTTGGACCTCTCTAAAGGAATAGGCTTAGCAAAAACCCAGACACCGCATCAGGGAAATAAGCAGCAATCATACAACCGGGTACCCCCACCTGCCAATCTTAATTGTGATGACTATTGGGTTAGGCATCATAACAAAGTCTATCCCTTCGAAAAGGAATGAGTTCCCGCACTACTCTGACTATTGATGAAACATAGTATGATTGCGCTGCCTGAGATCAAGTTCCCCGATCAAGCTGGTCTTGATACTCATGCGAGACACTGTGCTTATCATCGGAGGGTAAATCACTCGGTAGAAGAATGCTATACGCTTAAAGACATCATAGAGGCTCTGATCTAGAAGGGTCAGATCAAGCTCAAAGACCTTAAGAAAGCATTCGGGGCAGCTGAAGCCTCCCAAGCAGTAACTCTCAAGGCGGAAGATGAGACACCCAATATCCTCTGTGCCTTGTTTACCATAATGCTTCAAGAAGGCCTCATAACGCCAAAGCCGACAAGGCAACCCAAGCGCCAAACTCAAGGAACTGAAGGGCCCTGGTGTCCATATCATCACTTATGGGGACACGATCTAAGTGAATTCTCTAGTTTCCAGAAGCTATTAGAGAAGGAAATGCAAGCATGCCAAGAAGCTTGTAACGTTCTAGACAGAGATCCCCAAGTCTCTGCCCCATTGGTGCAAACCCTCTTCTAGCTCTATTTGAGGCAATGCTCGAACAAGGACTAGTCATTCCCAAGCCTGCGAGGCAGCCCCGATGCATTGCCCTAGGAACTGAGAACCATTGGTGCTCATACCATCAGATATGGGGCCATGAGCTGAGTGAATGCTACGGGTTTGAAGCCGTCGTCATGAAAAAAGTCCAAAATGGTTACATCGCTTACGTTGAACATCCTCAAGATAGTATTCCCATTCAAGAGGTCGTTTCAATGCAAGACTCCCGGGATGATGCATCTCATTTAGCTGAGCCCTCGACTCCCCAGTCGTGAAAAGTCTGTTATGGGCGGAGCTGACTCAAGTCTTTAAAGCGAGAAGCAGTTGTCAAGCTAGGACTGTTCATAAACTTAGTGAGATGGGCCAAGCACCTCCAAAGGTGACTAGGAGGAGACAAGCCTTAAGGGCTGCTCGCCAAAAAAACAAAGTTCTTCAACCTCCAGCTGAGAAAGAATTCCTCAAACCTCTGTCTCCATTGTCGACCTTGCAAGACTTCATCCCTGGAGTGACCGACCTTACCCTCCCGTCTCATCAAGAGGATACCTTTGGGTCATCTATCACTCGGGCACATCCAATGAGGGTGGCGACATTAAAAGTACCCCCCAACAGTCTAAGCAGGGGAAATACTTAAAACACTCCCTGTACATGTCCAACTCTGGTGATGACATAAAAGCTGCCCAGATCAGTCCGATGAGGGGAATGACCTTAAAAGTCCCTCACCTACTAACCCCTTGTCTTCCTCTTCTTTATCTCCTTCTTCTTCTTCTTCTCCCTCCTCCTCTTCTTCTATGTCTCCTACAGGTACAGCCTTGAAATATCCAAACTTCGAGGTTCTTGACAGAGAGCTCGAAGGAACCAATATAAGTAGGACACACCGGAGGCGGTTGAAAAAGACAGGCCCAGGATTCTTAACAGTTGCTGACACCTTGGCGGCTTGAGCCAAGGCAAGGCCATCTTCTTCCACCAAGAAACATAAGAGGTCAAAGCCAAAGAAACCTCAATGGCCCCCTGAGCCTGACCTTGAGCAAAGATTGAAAGAATCAAGAGAACAAAGCTTTTATTCTCAGGAAGCCTATCACATGGGACAGATCCACAAAACATCAACAAGCACGGGGCAGACACTTGTTCGAACACTCAGTGATCCCTGTGAGGGTGATTCTGACCCAACGAAGGCTTGGTCACAACTCCACTGTGACTCTCAAATCGAGCGCTTGCAGCATGATATCTGGTCCATATTTGAGGTTGACCCCTTTTCTACCTAGCTCGAAAATAGCACAGAAATCATGTCCCCCACTGGAACCCTACTCGAAGCAGAGATGTTAGGATCGCCGGTTTCTGCTTTTGAGATTGATGAAAAGCCTTATGAGTCCACTGATGAGGAGTTGCAAGAGGCCATCGAAGAATGGGAAGAAGGCGGTCAAGCCACAACAGATGAACTTGAGGAGATAAATCTAGGAGATGAAGCTGACCCAGGCCCACTTTCATCTCAGCAAGTATGTCTCTAGAAGAAAAAGATAACTTTGTTGCCTTTCTGCGAGCAAACCAAGACGTCTTTGCCTAGCATTACCATGAAATGCCTGGTTTAGATCCTCAAGTTGCCGTCCAACGACTTGGCATTGATCCATCCGTCATGCCTGTCAAGCAAAAATTAAACAAGTTGAGGCCTGATCTTGAAATGTAGATAGATGCTGAGGTGACTAAACTATACCCAAAGTGGTTGGAGAATGTTGTCCTAGTCAAAAAGAAGAATGGACAAATTAGGGTCTACATTGACTTTTGCGACTTGAATGCTGCTTGCCCAAAAGATCACTTTCTGTTGCCGTTTACGGAGATGCTTATTGACTCCACAACTCACTGTCAGATCTTTTCCTTCATGGATGGATACTCTGGATATAATTAGATACGGATGGCATCATAAGATGAAGAGGCCACAACGTTCTTAACTCCAAAAGGGGTCTTCTGCTACACAATGATGCCTTTCGAACTAAAGAATGCTAGTGCCGCGTATCAGAGAGCAATGACGACTATCTTTAAGGATATGATGTACACGGAGGTTGAATGTTATGTAGATGACTTGGTGGTGAAATCTGAAAAGAAAGATGCTCACATGGAAGATCTGGAAAACGTGTTCGAACAGTTACGCCTCCATCAGCTCAAGATGAACCCGCTAAAACGTGTTTTTGGTGTGCGTACAGGAAAGTTCTTGGGGTTCATTATTAGACACTGAGGGCTTGAAATTGAGCCAGTCATGATCGAGGAAATTCAAGAAATGCCGCCACCAATTACATTGCGAGAGCTGCAGTCCCTGTAAGGGCAGTTGGCATACATCCGCAGATTCATCTCCAATCTCTCAGGTCACTATAAAACCTTTACACACTTGTTGAAGAAGGATACTCTGTTTGTCTGGGATGAAGCATGTCAGGCGGCGCTTGATGAAATTAAACAATATTTGCTTAACCCCCCCGTACTCTCTACACCGGTGTTGGGAAGACCTCTCATCCTGTACATGACTGCTTTTGACAAGTCACTTGGGGCACTAGTGGCACAAAACAACAATGAGGGGAAGGAAACCGCACTATGCTACCTCAGCCGCAGGATGCAAGGGGCCGAGAAGAATTATCCCCATATAGAGATGTGCCTGGCCCTAATCTTCGCGGTACAAAAGCTCTGTCACTATTTACTTGGTCATGAAGTGAAACTCACATCAAAAGCTGATCCTGTAAAGTTTCTCATGATGCGCCCATGTTTGTCCGGACGCCTGACTAAGTGGGCATTATTGTCGATGTGCCGATCCGTGTTACCGTGCCCGTCTTGCTACCATGTCAGGTCAATCATCATACTAATCTAGCCACTGTGCTAGGTTAGTCACCTGGTCAAATGTCTCTTTCTTCCTTCTCTTCTCCTCTCTATTCCTTTTTCTCTTCTCTTCCTATCCCCAACCCTCATCTCATCATTTCTTCTCTTTCTAATTTGAATGTGCACGCTTGTGTGCATTTGCCTCAAAGATAAAGTGGAGTCCTTGACCCACTTGTCTTGAAAAATTAACCATGTATGTGTGATTGCAGAAATAGGAGAGTACAGGCTAAGGGAGGCGATTTTGAACCAGTAGTAGAACTGGGGCGCTTTCTTCGTGATCTAAGAGGGCGTCTACACGAGCCAGCCCGAGTAAGTCCCGAACCCACCTTAAATTCCTCTCTCATTGGTTGGTATATCTGCCTTTGTTTTTTAACAAGATTCCCGAGATTGCGATCTCAAGTCTCGGGTTCCCTTGAAACCCGAGACACGTACCGTCAGATCATTCAGATACGAAAGGCGAGATCGAGGCACCTAACCAATCTCAAAATCCAGAGAGATGGCAAGGGCAAGTGGTGGGAAGCAGCATGGTGGGAATGTTGGTGGCTTAGGGGCGGTCATCATTATGGCGGAGTTTACCATTGGATGAGGACTAGGGCACATTGCTGGTGGCGAGTGGGGGCAGCAGTGGTGAGATGGAGTCCCCGGGAGGTGGATCTCAGTCGCAATCATAAGGGGATCTCAGTCATAGTTTTCAAGAGGGGGATCTCGATCACATGAGGATATCACTTTACAAGAGTCATGGACAAGCATAGCTAGCACAGGTGTCATTTGAGCACCTGGTTGATCTGGGAAGGAAAATCTCCCTTCTAGGATAGGAAAGGAAGATTGTTGGGCGTCTCATCCCATGAGGAAGGGCCATCGATGGAAATTGCCTAATTAGAAAAGGAAAATTTTCAAAAGTAAAAAATGGATGATTTGTTGACCAAGTCACTATCCCATGAAAATAGGAAATCTCACGTGATTGATATGGGTAGAGATATCATCTTATCTCTTAGTTGAAAAGAGATTGAGAAGAGCCACATTTTAGAAGGTTATGGGATATTCTTTCCATAATTATCATTATTTTATTGACTCATACAAAGGTAAAAACATCTGAAGTTGCTGACTTCCTTAAAGTGATAATCTCTTGTGGTCTCCACATGAGATGAGATATGGATAAATATTATGATTAAAGATTCTACCCTATATATTCTAGAAAGAGAAAACACACTATAAAATGCCCTCACATGGGTGGGTTGTATTTGCTCTTAGGTTTAACCGAAGCCATCTCTCTTGGGCTATTTTTGGGCGTGTATCTCTCTTAGGTTATTTCTTAGGGTTGATTCTTTTTGGTGTATTGAAAAATATAGGAAGCATTCTTTTGCAGAGAATAAAAAGAAGAAGAGAGAGAAAGCTATCGTTATCTTAGAGAGAAGAAAAATAGAGAGAGAGTTATCATTCTCTAAGATAGAAGAAGTCCTTCTTCTTAGAGAGAAGAAAGATGAAAGACAGTTAGTGATCATCTTCTCAAGTTTTTTCTTTGTAGAGAGGGAAAATAGAGATTAGGGAAGAAAAAAGAAAGAAATATATAATATTTTCTTCTCGAAAAAGAAAGCCTCTAGAAAGAAAACGAGTTTCTTGAGAGGAAAAAACCTCAGAGAAGAAAACCTAGAGAGAGAAGTCTTTAGAAGAAATCAGTAAGCCCAAGAAAGTTTGTTTATTGGAAGACTATTGTAACCGTTGAGTTAATAATAGATTCGTCTCTGTCTCTCGTAGACATAACCTAAAAGGTGAAGCACATAAATCTCGGTGTTAATAAGTTATTTGCTTTATTTGCATGTTTTCCCCACTCATACACACACACATCGACTTTGGCATATTTTTTTGTCCCATATATCCACATTTCATTGCTCACATCTGCATTCATGTGAGAGGGCTCTAATCGGGTGAGCCCAACAAGTGGTATTAGAGCCAAGTTACATGATTGTAACCTGACTCATGAGCATATGCTCACAATGGTGATGGTGACAAGGTTTAGTAGCTCTATGGTTATCCCACTCTTTTGATCATAGCCGGTGCTCCTGGGCTCTGCCCTGACTTTGACTTGGATTAATTGGGATTTTAGGGATTGTTTTGAGATATGCCATTAGTCAGAAACTGTTGGTGAATGCCCATTATGCAAAGAAGGTCATGATCAACGAACTATTAGTCATCATCTTGGCCAACAGTGAATCGCCATTGTGCAAGGAATGTATTGACGAATGGACCGTCATTCACCACCTTGATCAACAGTGAATCACTTTAATCGCTGATTGACTGATGGTGACACCCTTACCGATGGGGGATAGCTTAACCGATGAGTGATAGCTAACCCACAACTGACGAGCGATAGCTAACCTACAAGTAATAGCTAACCGACAGGCAATAACTAACCTACAAGCAATAACTAACTGACGAGCGATAATCGTAATAGACGATGAATAGACATTGTGTAGATTTACTATGGTTTCCAGTATCGGAAGCATGATGATATCACTCAATGGAAATAACTGGATCATCTAGAAGCCAAAGATGGAAGATCTACTATATTGTAGGGACTTGTACACACCCATTGGATGGGGTAGAACACAAGTCTAAAGGTATGATAGGCAATGAGTGGAAGAAGCTGGATCGAAAGGCTCTCGGAACTTCTCGACAATGGTTAGAAGAAAAATGTGTTCCATTATATATCGATGGAGACATCCTTGAAGTCATTGTGGGATTAGCTACATGACTTGTACGAGATGAAGACCACCGGAGATAAGGCATTCTTGATACAGAAGTTAGTGAACATGAAGTTCAAGAACGGGGAATCTGATGCAAAGCAGTTGAATGAGGTTCAAAGCATTGTTAACCAACTCTCAATAATGAAGTTGTTTTGGAAGATGAGCTACAAACTTTGTTTTTACTCAGTTCACTACTGGGCAGTTGGGAGATCGTGGTAGTCTCATTTAGTAACTCAGCACCTGAGGGGATAGTGATCAAGAGTCAGGTCACTAGCAGCCTGCTGAATGAGGAGACGAGAAGAAAATCTCTGACACATCGAATATCAAGCCCTTGTCACAAATCGAAGAGGGTCGGGGAATGGTGATCAAATCCAATCAAATCGATCTAAGGAAACAGCTAGATCAAATACGAGAAAGGGGATGACTTGTTTTCATTGTGGCAAGGAAGGACACATCAAGAAAGATTACCGGAAGCTCAAGAATAAGCAGAATGAGAGCAATGCCATGGATGATGGTAGGGACACCACTGCAGTGACTACCATTGATGGTGTGGTATGAAATTGTGGTGAAAGGTGCATTAATATTACATCATGCAACTCAGACTGGTTTGTGGATACTGGAGTATCATTTCATGTTACTTCACAAAGATGTTATTTTACTTCATAATGATGGGCTTACAACGAGGAAGATTTTGGCTCTATTATGATGGGGAACAACAGTTTTTCAAAGCTTGTTAGTAAGGGAGATGTATGCATCTCTAACCCCATGTGACCACTGTTTGTTAGGCAAACAATATAGAGTCTCTTTCTCTAGTAAGCTCTCTAAGGAAATCTTAGATCTGATGAATTCAGATGCGTGTGGTCCCATATATGTCAAGTTATTTGATAGCGCATCATACCTCATCACCTTCATCGATGATGGTTCATGAAAGGTATGGGTGAAATCGAAAGATTAGGTGTTTGAGATCTTTCAAGATTTCCACTCTGAGGTGGAAAGGGAGACACGCAAGCTGCTAAAGTATTGAGTTAGGAGCATGTTATCTACCACCAAGCTATATTGGGGTGAAGCAATCCTCACAACATGCTACCTAATAAATCGATCTCTGTTGTTTCCTCTGGATGGTCATATTTCAAAGAGAGTTTAGACCGGAAAGGATGTCTCTTATTCACACTTGATGGTGTTCGAGGCATTTGTGTACATGCCCAAGGAACAAAGATCCAAGTTGAATGAGAAAGCACTCATATCCTTCTTCTTGGGGTATCAGATGAAGAAGTTCAGCAATATGATGTAGGATCCTGAGTACAGGAAGTTGATCAGGGGTATGGGTATGGTCTTTCAGGAAGACCTTACTATTGAAGACGTGAAGAAGGTAGCAATGCTACAAATCTTCAATGGTTTAGAAACGGTCATAATTCCTCCATGTAGTAAATGAAGACGAGGGAGAAGTGAAATAAAAGGATGGGTCCAAACAGTTGACATATCAATTTTGGGTGATGTAGAACAGGGACAACAGCCTGTTCAATTAGTGATACCTATAGTTGAGCTAAGAAGGTCCTCTAGGGGACTTAAACCGTCTATCAATTACCATGCATCAGAGTATGTCTTATACACTAGAAGGGGCGGACCAGAAATCTTCCAAGAAAATCATGCCGACAAACACAAAGGGGTGTGGGTTAAAACTATGCAAGATAAGACATATGATTGCATAAGAATCACACCTATGACCTAGTAAAGTTGCCGAAAGGCATGAAAGTACGAGAGTTAAATGCTAGGCAAATGCCTTAAATCAAGATGAAGAAGGAAGACATACAGGAAGATCCATATGGGTCGGTTGTAGGAAGCACACACATCAAAAGCGTGGTCAGAAGATTCTTCGCCAATCTTGACGAGGAACACTAGGCAACAGTCAATTGCATATTTAGATATCTCAAAAGAACATCCAATGTACGTTTATGTTTTGGGGAGGTAAACACGTGTTACAATGGTATACAGATGAAGACATGGCTAGAGAACTGGACTCCAGGAAGTTAATCTTGAGATACTTGATTACGTTTGCAAGTGGAGTTGTTGTATGGCAGTGCAAGCTACAGAAGGGTGAAAAATTGTTGCAACTAGAGAAAATCTATATCGACATGAGTATATCGGATATGATAACGAATACCTTGGCCAAAGACAAACAAGAGTCATGAAGAAGCATGTCTAGCACGAGTGCTATTTGAGCACTTAATTGATTTGGGAAGGGAAACATCCTTCCTAGGTTTGGAGGGGGAGATTGTTGAGCGTCCCATCGCATGAAGGATGAGCACCAATGAAAATTGTCCAATTAGAAAAGGGAAATTTTGGAAAGTAAGAAATGGACAAAGTCATTATCCCACAAAAATGTGAAGTCTCATGTGATTGATATAGGTAGAGATATCATCTTATCTCGTAGTTGCAAAGAGATAGAGATGAGCCGCCCTTTAGGAAGTTATGAGATATTATTTTCATAATTGTCATTATCGCATTGACCCTTACAAAGGCAAAAAAATGTCGAAAAGTTGTTTTCTCTAAAGTGATATCTTCATGTGGTCCCCACATAAAAGATAAATATGGTGGTTAAATATTTCACCCCATTTATTTTAGAGAGAGAGAAAGAGAACAAACCATAAAATGCCCTCACATGGGTGGGTTGTATTTGCTTTTGGGTTTTAACCAAAATTAGTGCTTAAGTTTCAATCAAAGCCACATCTCTTGGGCTATTTTTGGGCGTGCATCTCTCTTGGGCATTTCTTTGGGGGAATTATTTTTGGTGTATTGAAAAATATAGGAAGTCTTCTTTTGCAGAGAAAAAAAAGAAGAAGTGAGATAAAGTTATCATTCTCTTAGAAAGAAGAAGAGAAAGATGGTTATCCTTTTCTGAGAGAAAAGAAGAAGAATGATGAAGTTATCCTTCTTCTTAAAGAGAAGAAGAAGATGAAAGAGAACCAGTGATCATCTTCTTAAGTTTTTTCTTTATAGTGAGAAAAAGATATAAGGGAAGAAAGAGAAACATCCTGAAAGAAAACAAGTCCTTGAGACAGAAAGAACATCAGAGAAGAAAACTTCTAGAGAGAAGTCTTTAGAAGAAATCAATGAACCCAAGAAAATTTATTTCTTGGAAGACTATTGTAACCGCCGAGTTAATAGTGGATTTGTCTCTTTCTCCCGTGGATGTAACTTGAAAAGGTGAACCATGTAAAATCTTGGTGCCAATGAATTATTTACTTTGTTTGCATGCTTTCTCACTCATATACACACACATCAACTTTGAAATATTTTTGTGTCTCATATATCCGCGTTCCATTGTGCACATCTGCATTCATATGAGACGGCTCTAATTGGGTGAGCCCAACAAATCAGAGATTGAAGAGAGTGAAAGAGAGAGCGCCCAAGTTAGAGAGAGAAAGCTGAAAGCTTGGAAGAAGAGAGGAGCTCGGAAGTAGAAGAAGAATGTTGCATTTGTGATATGCTGAGTTGAACTTGGAAGCTTGCATCTTAGGAGGGAAAAATATTTAATATCTCAATTAAAATGGGTACTATTTTCAAAGTTTGTATCTTGCCTTATTTTTCTTTCCTATAAAAACAGTTTGGTATTTTTGGGCGATGCCTTCAAAACTCAGCATGTGGAGATGGATTAATGTTGAGAGAGAGGTAGTTTAGCCAGAGAATGTAGGGAAGCAATAATGAGAGAGAGAGAAATAAAGAGAGAAAGAGAGAGATAGAGAGTGTGAAGAGAGAGACTAATGAGTGTGAAAGCTACCCTACGTGCCCAAGATTTTCAAGAAAAGAATAGCCCCCATGTCCAGTGTTTTTATTGCCGGATAGGGGGACAACTTAAGGAAAAAAATAGGCGGGGGGTGGTGCTTGTATTATTGGGCATATTAGATACCAAATGGTAATAGAGCACCCCAAATATGGTTCGTATGTAATTTTCTCTTGTTTTAATTTCAGAGAAGGAAAAATCTTCAAATGTGAGGAAACTTCGCAAAAATTTGGATTTGGCTTGCCAGTACAATATTCAATTGCAAACAATTGAGTTTCATGTTTGTTTCTCTCATATATTTGATTTTCTTGGAGAAATTTGTTTTAAATTATCTGAGAACCCTAGACAAATTGTAGAAAGTCATAAGGATCTTTTTATTTCCCAAGGTTGTGTTTATTTGCTGGAAGATAAACATTCTCTGGAAAAGAGAAGTTCTTCTTTGCTAGAAAGCGAAATGTTATCTTCTAGAAGGTTTATATAAGTTCTGGGTCCTTGTGTTTGACAACTTGTTGGAATGCTAAATTTCTGGCTACTTGTATTTGATTAAGTGTTGAAATATTGAAGAAGGTTTGGGTACCTGTGTTTGATTCACCCTAGAACTTTTGAACTAGAGACCTGCCAACCCAATTTGAACCGTTTGTTCATTTTTTATTAATATGGGGAAGATATGTCATGTATAAAGGAAACTAATGTTATACACGTGCGTTGCTCATGATCTGATTTAGCTATAATCGAATAAATTTTCATTTTGAAATAATTGATAATTTTTTATAATTTAACTATTTTTGACAAATACTATTAATTGATATGAAATATAAAAATATAAAAGTTTCATTATTTATCATTAAATTTATATATTTATCACTATACAATCAAAATAAAATAAGTAATAATTAATTTGAATATTGATAATTAACGGATGATATTATGAAATTATTTGATAATAAATTATTAAAAACAATAAATTATATAATTTATTATTATTGAAGAGTGATACTACCCAATTAATTTATGTAATTATCATTATATAACTATACTTGCAATAGAGTATAATGGAGGACCAAGCTTCGTGTAGCCAACCTATCAAATTTATGATTTGATAAGTGGAATCGAATAAAAGAAATAAGTATTAATACTTACATGTCAATTTACAAAAATGGGACATCAAAAAAAAATAGCGACATACCTGGTGTTTCCCCTGCAAATCATATTAGCAACTAATAGAAATATCATCACAAATCGAACCAAAACTTTCAATTTTTTACTATAGTAATTCAAAGAAAAATCCTGAATTTTCATTCTAAATCTAATACACTAGTGTATAGGGATCTAAAATTGTTAAAATGTCTCATGCAAAAGGAAAAATTGACTTTCCCTGTCGATTATTACCCACATTTACCCAATTATTTATGCTACCCAAAAAAAAGAAAAAAAATAATGAGCCCCTTTTTCCAAATAAAAGGTCAATGTCACAAATATTCAAGCCCAACGATTTACTTCTTCATATTGAATCACATAAAAAACTTTATTAATTCAATAAATAAAAGTACTATTAGGTTAAATGTCAAATGACATAAAATAAAACTCAGTACCTTTCCTTTCAACGCTTTTCAAAATTTGCCGGTGTCAAGATCGCTATAATTAACTTATTTCTTTGACCTGAAGTGACAAATCCTGGTGAAAGTAAATCATTAAAAAATAATAAAGAGATATATATATTTTAAAAGGGGAAGGGATATTTTAAATTAAAAAGAGATGAGATGTTTTGAGAGAGAGAGAGAGAGAAAGTGAGTGAGGGAGCAAGATAGAGATAGGTGGGAAAGAAAGTTTAATGACTACTCGAAGGAAAGAATAGAGAAGAGATTTGGCTATAGTGATTTGGCTATCACCAAACCTATCGTAAGAGAAGAGATTTGGGTATAGTGATTTGGCTATCACCAAACCTAACAAAAATAAGGAAGGGAATAGGATGAGAGAGAAAGTGGTTGGGAATAAGATGACATGCATATGCATAATAATTAATGCGAGAGTTTAACATTTGGAGAGAGAGAGAGAGAGAGAGAGAGAGAGAGAGAAGAGAGAGGCATGAGGGGCAGAGAGGAATTACGTGAATAGGGAGAGGAAGGGAGAGAATTGGATGAGAAACAAAAGGGATGGACATGAGATGGCATGCATGGGCATGAGAGAGATGTGGGAAGAGAGAGTTATTAATATAGTGGGATACGTGGCCCAAAAATAAAGAGGGTGGTGCTCTTACTTAGTATATAATAGATAGATAGATAATTATGAAATTTCTAATCTCTAATTGCATCCCAAAGTTGATATTAATATTATTATTAACTTTGTTTCATATTTTCATATATCACCATAACAAAAGGATCAATATTATTTCTTAATAATATGATGAAATACTTAATCTTCATTCTATCTTGGGAATGTCTCAAGATATTATTATTATTATTATTATTATGTTAACTTCATTGAAAATGTCTCAAAACTTGTAATGGTAAACCAAGTCATTAATTTCCTAATCCACCAACTTAAAATGGATCACAATATGTTTTCTTGACTCTTGTGGGGGTACAATTTTTTGAATCCTTTAACAATTATGAAGTGGAATAGGTGTTTAAATCTCATAAAAAGGTAATCGATGCCTTTTTCCCAAATATGTATACTGCACTTAGCCAAAGAACTTAAACCAAATAGAAATTCTCTGTCTATCTCTCTCACACACATACGCACACTCATATCTTTTAATGGTCGTGGCAATTATGGATATGGTTTCGAGTATTCTATTGAATTCTGCTATTGTTTGCCCAATAATTTGTCACATATTCGCAGAAGAGCTATAAACTATTACTCTGTTCAAAAAGCATAAGCACGAGGCCTATAGTTCGATTGAACAAAATTTCCTTTTCAAAAATGATACCATTGAACTATAACGAAGTAAACAAGATCACAGGAGGTAGCATCCCAAAGATACAAGAACAACGACTAGCATCAAATGAAAAGAAAACCACACCACACAATTCTCCTTTTGCAATCCAAGTCAACCCCATGGGAATTGTGAGGAACATGGTAGAATGATAACATAAGGCGGACAAAAGCACAAAGACTTACTTCAAGGAGCCGGTCGGATCCATGGAAAAAGATTATATTGAGAAAAATATTTCCTGTAAAATAGATTTCGGCGGTTTGGATGCTACATAGATGCATAACATTTACATGTTTGTTTTCTTAATTGTTTTCATTAAATATTTTTATTCTATTATTCATTATAATGTTATTTTTTTATTAAATTTGAGACAGGTTATTTCTCTAAATATTTGAGATAGCTTTTTTTAAAAAATTTTCAAATAGTTTCTCTCTCTAAAATTTGATATTGTTTCTCTATCTAAAATTTTAAGATATTTTCTCTCCCTAAAACTTAAATTTGAGATAGCCTCTTTCTTTAAAAATTTTGAGATAGTTTTTCTCTCTAAAAATTTTAAGTAGTTTTTCTCTTTAAAAAATTTTAAGTACTTTCTCTCTCTAAAATTTTTGAAATAGTTTCTCTCTCCAAAAATTTTAAGTACTTTCTCTCTCTAAAATTTGATATAGTTTATCTCTCTAACATTTTAAGAAACTTTTCTGTCTAAAACTTAAAATATGAGATAGTTTCTCTTTTTAAAAATTTTGAGATATCTTCTCTCTCTAAAAATTTTAAGATACTCTATAAAACTTAAAATTTGATATAATTTCTCTCTCTAAAATTTAGAGACAAGTTCTCTCTCTAATAATTTTAGTACCTTCTCTCTCTAAAACTTGAAAGTTGAGATAGTTTCTCTCTTTAAAATTTTTGATATAGTCTTTCTCTAAAAATTTCGAGGTACTTGCTTTTTCTAAAACTTAAAATTTGAAATAATTTCCCTCTAAAATTTTAAGATACTTTCTCTCTCTAAAACTTAAAATTTGTGATAATTCCACTCTTTAAATATTTTGACATAGAATCTCTCTAAAAAATTGATCTAATTTCTCTCTCTAAGACTTAAAATTTGAAGTAGTTTCTCTCTCTAAAAATTGAGACAGTTTCTCTCTCTAAAAATTTTCAGATACTTTCTTATTATAGGCCTTAAAATTTGAGATACTTTCTTCCTCTAAAAAATTTGAGATAGTTTTTTCTCTTTCTAAAATTTAAGTTAGTTTCTCTCTCTAAACAATTTAGATAATTTCTCTCTGAATTTTTTATAGTTTCTCCCTTTAAAATTTGAGATATTTTCTCTCTCCAAAACTTAAAATTTGAAATAGTTTCTCTCCATTAAAAACTTTGAGATAATTTTTTTCTCTACAAATTTTTAATAGTTTTCTGCTCTAAAATCATAAATAGTTTCTCTCTAAAATTTCAAGATACTCTCTCTTTACAATATAAAATTTGATATAGTTACTCTCTAATTCGTGGAGGTATCTTTGTGGAATTAAATGTACTTTATAAGGAAATATAGCTAGAAATCAATTTCGGAGGGTAAAAATAATGATACATGTTTTTTTTTTACTTTTGGCTTTAAATGAGGAAAATAATTACGACCGAAGATGCTTTCTAGTCCCAAAATTTCGATCCATGTCAAAAATGTGCCATTTCTAAAAACTAATTTTGAAAATGTATTTCCAAATATCCAAACCACCCCTTAAAGTATATGGATGTATTCATTGCATGCTAAATGTGTGAGAAAAGTGTGCGACAATCTTGATTGCCACGTAATGCGCGAGTTATCTTGTCATATGTAGAAGATATGCTTCTTCTTCTTTTTTTTTTGACTAATGTTATGAACTTTTATTAAAGCAATGCTTCAAGGGCATGAGATTATAGAGATTGGATCAAATCATTAGAAACTTGCAAAAATGAAAGAGAAACACCATGTTTAGCAAGCCCATCAGCAGCTTCATTGGCTTCGCGCATGGTTTGGCCGAAGCTTATCCTAAAATTAGGCCAAGGACCTAGGTCTTGAATTTTTAACCAAAGAGTAAAAAGGGACCAGGGGATCCTTTGCTCTTTTCTACACCACTTGATAACATTAAGGGAATCCCCGTTAATTATAATATCACCAATGAAACTCATGCCGATGATAATATGAAGGCCTTAAAGGAAAGCAGCCAATTCAGCATGATTGGCTGTTGTAGACCCACAAGGACCCGAATAAGATGAAAGAACCGAATCAGAATTATTGTGAACCAACACCTGCAGGCCCTAGATTTCCAAATGAGCTACCATCAAAATTAAGTTTGAAGCAATCTTCTAGAGGTGCAATCCAAGTTCTAAGGGGACGGTTAGAGCGAGAAGAAGAATGAGCCAAACATTTCAAATTCATATAAATATCAGTCCGAAGAGCACCGCGTTTTTCATGCGTTAAGGAAAACCAATTCCAAAGAAATTGTAAAATGAGATCTTTCACCCTTTCAATACTCTGAGACATCACATCAAAAGTTCGCCTATTACGTTCTAACCAAGTCTGCCATAAGATTGCACTTTTGAAAATTTTCCAAATCACAATTCCATTTTTTGGTAATCCAATGGCAGAAAGATGATTAATAATGTTGATGAGATTCAAAGGTATCATGAGGAAAAAAATAAAGAGAAGGCACATAGCCATAAGCTAGAGGAAAATGACAGTGAAGGAAAAGTTGAGAGCAAGATTCTTCATCATTTTTGCACATCAATCAAATATTTGGAAGAATTTTACATCTCTTTTGCAGATTGTCTATTGTTAAACTTCTTCTTTGACATGCTACCCATAGAAAGGCTTGGGTTTTAACTGGAACTGACTATTTCCAAATAGAACCTAAAGAGGTATCAACAATATAGACCCGATCTATAAAAATGAGCCTATACACTGATTTGACAGAAAAACGTCCGTCAGTTTCTGATTCCCATATGACCAAGTCTTTGGAATTAATAGATATGTAAACTTGTTCAAGCTGTTGGACGAGATTATGAAGCTGCGAAATAACTATGTCCGGTAGCCTATTGTAACCGCATCCGATGTTCCAGACCATACAATTAGAGGGAGAAAGATAAATCAACTCTGAAGGTTTTGCATCAGGTTGAACAACTCTGGCAAATAGGTCAGGATAAGTAGAAGAGAGAGACGCATCACCAAGCTATTTGTTGAACCAAACGAAAGTGTTATCTCCATTGCCAATAAGTCATCTAATGTTGCTGAAAACAATATTTCCGTAGCTATAAATATCCTTCCAAATCTGTGAGGTGAATTTGCCTCATCTACCTTTTTTAATCAAGTGGGTGAGATGATCAAAACCATATTTAGCAATTAACACATCCTTCCAGAGATGAGAGAGTTTTGAAAGATTCCCCACCACCATTTAGAAAAAATCACCTAGTTAATAAGTTTAAGCTTTTTGATACCCAAACCCCCTAGCTTTGACGGCATACAAACCTGGTTCCAGTTCACCAAATGAAACTTGTTGTGGTTATCCTCTATATTACCCAAAATGAAGTTTCGCATATATTTTTCAATAAGCTTGATTACTTCACTAAGTATTTGTAGGATTGACATCAAGTAAATATGAAGATGTGCATAAGTGGATTTAACCAATGTGATACGCCTACCAAAAGATAAAGTCTTAGTCTTCCAAAAGTCAAATTTAACTTGATACCTGTGAATAAGAGGGCCTCAAGCTGCACGAGTGAGCTTACGATCAGATATAGAAACCCCTAAATATTTAAGGGGAAACTTTTCAACTCTGCAACCCAAAATTGAAGCAAGAAAATCCAAAAGGCTGTCAGAGCAAGAGATGCTCACAATTGAAGTCTTATGGAAATTTACTGTGAGGCCTAAAGCTAGCTGGCAACACAGGAGGAATGTGCTCAAATTCTGCATTTGCTCTTCATTGGCTTCACAGAAAATCAGGATGTCGTCTGCATATTGCAAATGTGAAATAGTTGGATGAGGAAACTTAAAAACCTGTAAGAAGACATGCATTTACAAACATTCTTAAACATCAGGCTAAGCCTTCTGCTACTAAGGTAAGAAGCAAAGGAGATAGAGGGTCTCCTTGTCTAATGCCCCAAGAAGTATGGAAGAACCCCTTAGAAGATCCGTTAATAAGAACCGAGCAAGGGGTCGAGGAAATGTACCCCATAATCTAATAAATCCATCTGACACCGAAACCCATTCTTCTTCTAATCTCACCGAGCACTTGTCATTCAACTCTGTCAAAGGCCTTTTTCATATCCAATTTAATAACCACTCCTGGTTGTTCAGAAAGATTTATAGAGTGAATGCATTCTTGGGTAATAAGAATGCTATCTGTGATCATGCGGTCTCTAATGAAAGCTGATTGTTCATCAGATATCACAAAAGGAAGAACCAACTTAAGTCTCTCTCCTAAAACTTTTGCAATAGTTTTATAAAGACTAGACAAGAGACTAATAGGCGTAATATCTCAAATATCAGCAATGATATCTTTTTCTTAGAATTAAAGAAGTATAAATAGAGTTAATGCCCTTGAGAACACTCTCAGTGGACATAAATTCCTTAACCATTAAATAAACATCATCCTGTAACAAATCCCAAAAACGCTGAAAGAATATAAGAGGGAAACCATTAGGGCCAGGGGCTTTATCCCTAAGAAAAGCAAAAACTGCCAATCTAACTTCTTCTACAGTAATATCCCTTTCTAGATTATAAACCAAGAAAGATGGCAAAGAATTAAAAGGAACACCTTCTAAGATAACACCAAGGTTAAAATCACAAGAAAAAGCAGATTCAAAATGTTGAACAATAACCTCATCACGAGCTGAAATGTTACCTTCCGATACACCCGGTAGAGAAATAGTAGAAATATCATTTGCCTTCTACGCGCATTCGCAATAGCATGAAAACTTTTGGTATTTTTGTCACCCTCCTTAAGCCATTTAACTCTCGATCTCAGTTTCCAATATATCTCCTCCATCCTAAAGAGATCAAGTAGCTTCTTAAGCACATAATTTTTATTAACAATCATTTTATCAGATAAAACTTGGTTTTCCTGAATAGAATTTTCAATCATCTCTAAGTCCATCAAAGTGGAATCAATCTTGCCTTTAAGATGATACTGGTTTGCTTTTTCCAAGAGATGAGTTTGTGCTTTAGGCAGATTAGCTTATTATGAAGACGGAAGTCAAAACTGCCCAAAACATAACTACTACCCCAAGTATGATTGATGATGTCCACAACTTCAAGCTCATCCAACCAGTGAACATCAAAACGAAAAGGTCTAGGCCCAGAAAAGACCTCCTCAGTATGAAGACAGATAGGGATGTGATCAAAAGAAAGTTTGGTAAGTGCATTAACTTTGACCAAAGGGAATACTCTTTCCCAAGCCTCTGAGACAAGAAAGCGATCAATCTTGGACATAATCAGATTGGATGAACAATTATTGCACCAAGTAAAGTGAGCTTCAGTAGTAGGAAGATCTAATAAATCATTCTCCATAATGAAGTCATTAAATAGATGCATATAAGAATTAAATCGAGAAAAAGTGGAAATTTCATTTGGGTGTCGAATAAGTTTAAAATCCCCTCCAATGCAAACAGGAAGTCCCGAAGAGGAAATAACAGATTTCAGATCATCCTAAAAGACACATGTAAGGGTAGCAATATTAAGCCCATACACATTAATAAGTACCCAACGGAAACCCCTGACAGGACCTTCAAAAGCAATAGCCAAGAACTTGCCAGATTTAAAAACATCTAGGCAAAGCAAAGC
Source organism: Amborella trichopoda (assembly GCF_054954075.1). Lineage (NCBI taxonomy): Eukaryota > Viridiplantae > Streptophyta > Magnoliopsida > Amborellales > Amborellaceae > Amborella > Amborella trichopoda. The sequence goes on from NC_142344.1 coordinate 22,494,715, forward strand.
TATTGGGTCCCAAAGAACCCACAGACCTCCAAAAAATCCAATGGCATTCACACCCTCAAAGCACACAGAACCATTACCCCACAAAGTCTTGACATCCAAAAGAGAGGGCGAAGCACACTTAGTTTTTTGCATCCTAAAAGCAAAAGGTTTAAAATTAGAAATCAAGAAATTGACCTCCTTCTTGCATCGATCAGCACAGAGACCACGCACGTACCAACTGATAATCTTTATGGGCGGGATGAAAGTTCACCGGGTCCCACGAAGCCACCATCTTCATAGGGACGAAAAGAGCTAGACGAGCAAGTGTTGTCGCTGCAACTAGAGGAGGACCCGTTCTTTGAAGTCGTATGGCTTGTCCTGAAAACCACTCCATTTGAAGGAGGAGCTGAAGAGCCCCAAGAGCCACGAGCAGCCAATCTAGCCGATGAGCGTACAGCTTTAGAGTTCGCCTTTAAATAGGGTTCAAAAGCAACTTAAAAGCAGGTGAGAAGACCTCCAGGTCATTCTGCAGACCAAAAAAATGGTGCATAGGGCGCTTGGCTAGGTCTGTCTGAGTCTCATTCTTCAAATTTTTCGACATTTCTTAAACCATCTTAACCGCTGCATCCATGCTGCAAGCACCACCTCTGGAGGAGCAACAAAAGTAACGCCCATGTCCTTGAACATACGGTTGAAAATTACATGCCTGGGGTTGCTTGGTAGAGTCTTTGAATGATGCTCAGTCACGTGGCTAAGCTTGGAATCAGTCCTAGCACTTGACTTAAATTCAGGAGCCGAGTCTGAAGAGATAAAGGACGATGAATCTGAACCTTCTACAAGGTGTTCCACAACCATTTCCGTTGGGATAGCATCATCAGCCAAAAGCTCACCAATAGTATCCACCAAAGGTGGTGGTACGTTCAGTTCAACGAAAGCTAGAGGGACCGCAACAAACTCAGGGTTATCCGCCACAATTATGGCTCCAGAAGCCACATCATAAATGAGATTGGTGTAGACAACCTCATCTTCATCAAAATCAACGATAACAACCGCAACCGGCCAATTGGCAACAGGCGATGATGTCCAATCCAAGACCCTAGAACGCTGCACAGAAAAACAAAAAGGAATAATCCTCTGATGGAACATGGTGAAGAGAAAAAGAAGAGCAGAAAGAAGATGACCAAGAGAGAAAAGGGAGCAAATGACGAGAAGCACGTCCCAAGATTGAAAGGCCTTGAAAGGGGTAAGGCTTCTAGAGGGTCACTTGGAGAGAAAAAGGATGAGAAGAGGATGAAGAGACAGAGGTGGTGGAAATAGATGTGAGATAAAGGGTAAGATGGACAGTGGCATAAGTATTGGGAGAAGGAGCGGGATGGGTGGGGAGTGGCGAGATAGGAGGAGCAAGAAGGGCAGAAGAGGCAGAATTGGGGAGAGGTGTGGGATGGGTAGGGAGAGGCGGAGATGGAACAAAGGGAGGATATTGAGCTGGAAATAGGGGAAAAGAGCCCGAAAGATGGGCTTTGGATGAAGAGGCAAGCCCATAACAAGGAGGCTTAGGTGCGACACCCAAAAAGGCAGGGAAAGATGGGTCCAAAACAGAATCACATAATAAAATCTTCTTTCCTTTATTTTTGAAATTAGTTGACGGTTTCAAGGAAAGAAAGCACAAAAAATCCTTTGCAAAAAACCGGCCAGTAGGCTTCCAAATTTTAACTTTTTTGGATGAGGAAGAGGAAGATCCAAGCAATTCAATCTCAGATCTATTGTCGTGTGGCCTTGCCAATCTGGGGTTCAACCGAGGAGGACCCTGTTTCACCAATGGAGGTCGACCCTAACATGTCCAAGAATGGCTCCAACAGGTTAAATAGGGGGTTTAACTTTAGGCTTTCTAAGAACCTCGACCCAAGAGCAGTCTTCCTTACCAGTAGAAATTTCAAGAGGGGCCAGAGCTGGAGGGTTGGCAGTCTTCAAACCTTTAATGGTGACATCAATGACAAAAAGGTCTGAACCAATAGAACGGTTGATCGATGAGGGAGTCAGGCCCTTGGCATATCTAAGAATATTAACTCTAATAAAAGAGAGATCATGACCCACCATACATTCCCTACCAACGTCAACAAAAACCCCCACCAGATTGGCTAGACATTGAAAGACTCCCATAGGGATACCTCCGAAGCGAACCCAGCAAGGGGAGCAAAAAGTGAGATTAGAGTGATCCCGTGGTTTCCGAGAATCCACCGATAAGAGTTTATTCCGGACACACTAGGTGTTGCGAATAAGGAGAACTTTATGAACATCATCAATAGAGGAAAGAGAAAATGATCATGTTACTCCCGAAACAACGGACTACAAGTAGGGTAGATTCCAAGCTCTCTTAGCCCAATATCTACGACCCTAGATATCAGTAAAGGGCGGAGAAAAAGAACCAATAACAAAAAGAGTAGTGGCTTTAAGAGATTCAGAAAGAAAAGAGGGAGCAATAGAGAGGCTTGGAGGATGAAGATCCATCTAGAGAAAGGGCGCTTCATGAAACATCCATGGAAAAAGCACCCATTGCGAGCAACAACCTTTCACGCTCTCTTACCCAAAACCCTCTCTCTTTAAAGAACAATAAAAAAACAAAGCTTTTGAACTTACAGTGTCATTGTAAAGGCAACTGTAAGGTATGCACACCCCCTCTCTCTCTGCCCCCAAACCCTAAGCCTCTCTCTCTCCCCCCAAACCCTAACCCTCTCTTCACCCCCAAGGAACGTCCAACATTTCTGAATGCGCTACCAAGAAGTGTATGCCCTTTTCTCTCTCAGCCCTTTTCCATCATGTAAATTGTTATCCCCTGATTTTCCCTCTATAATCTCTCCCTCTCTGAGACAGTCAAAATAAACCCTCATCTACAAGCCCTTCTACAAACTTCTTATCAATACTCGGAGAACTGAAGATATTCTTGCATTTCCAACATTTCTGCTATGGTTTCTCTCTCTACAAAAAAAACTCAAAAAAACCCAAAACTGAGCAAAACAAAAACGTATGGTTCATTTCTCTCTCTAGAAACTAGTGGAATCGGATAAGTATAACATAGAGCAGAGCAAAACCATTCAAAGAAGAAAAAACAAAGGCGCTTTCTCTCTTTAGAGACCAGAGGAGTAAGAAAAACTTTAAACTTAGCCGATACTAAAACATGGTTTCTCTCTCAAGCTCTGAAAAAGATAGAAGAGAGAATAAATGATAAGTACCTGCGCTAAGAACAAAAGTTCACCTTAAGTCTTTCTCTAAAACAGTAGATCTAAAGGATTTTTTGCATCCTTCACACTGTAAGTTTGTAGTTTCTTGCAATGTTTATTTCAACCTCCATTGTTGCCCCTCCATGAAACTCCTCACACACAGTAGGTACTCGCCTACGCTCGCTGCACCAAAGGTCCTCCAAGTTTTCACGCTTATGTCATGGGAGAGATCTCTTGGTCTAACCCTCTTGCTCTCTCTCTCTCTCTCTCTAACTTTAACTGATCTCTCTAGTTTCAAAGGCTCTCTCTCCATGTAGAAGATATGCTCTCTTCAGAACACAGCCTTCTTATAATTCATCAAACAAAAGACAAGAGTCTTGTGTATTTCTACATATGCGGTCTAAAATGGGTAAAGCATGCATCTTAAAGATGGATGCATGTAGGTGTTCTATCTAAAAACAATGGCGACTAATGGTCTACATGTTTTCTTACTAGCATTATTATTTGGGAAAATTTCGTATAAAACTCTAATTTTTCAAATTATTTCATGGTAGACTTTCTTTCCGTTTTTCTTTCAAATGACATAAGGAAGTCCCTAAAAATTTCACAGTACCCCCCTCATATCTTACCTAAAAACCATATCCGTATATAAATGCAATTATATGGTTCCCTCAATTTCGCATAGTAATTTTGTGATCCCATCAGTCATGGAAACTACCCAATCAAATATTTTACCAACTATACATGCATTCTATTGTGAGAGTAATTTGATCTCATTTAATCTATTTTACCAACTATATACACAATCTATTATACCAACTATGCACTTTAAAAGATTTTACATAAGAGAATCTAAAGTTTTTACTATGTAAAAATGAGCAAAACTACCAACTTCTACATATTCAAAAAAAGGAAGAAATCAGGAAGAGATTTTACCATGTAATTAGATATTTTACTCTATAGAATATCTTATTTTACTTAGTGAAGTTGACTATTTTACTGAGATTTATAGACTACGACTCAAGGATTTTACCATGCAAAAATGAGTAAAACCTAATGGTTTTTATAGATTAAAAGGAAAGGAACAAACAATTCAAAGAGTTTATCCGGAGAGTTTACTATGTAAAGTATCTACAATTTTGTAGGTGAAATCAAAGACTTATGGAGACGGTAACACCAGAGATTTTGTCGAGATTCACATAGTAAAACCCAGATTTTACTATATAAAAATGAGTGAAATTTAATGGTTTTTATATGTTAAAAGAAAATTAATAAAAAATTAGAGATATTTCCTTGTATGGAAACTAAATAGAAAAGAGAAAAAGCTAAAGAAATAGATGGGTATAAATTTTGGCATATAGAAAAAGATAATAATATAAATGACGTAGGCAAATATTTAAAAGATAAAATAGTTAATGTTAAGTTAATAGGTGATAGACTCCTCTTATTAAACTTGAATTAGAGAAATAGATAGTTAATATAATTAGTGATTATGCACTATAAGTAAGATTAAATGATAGAATTAAGAGATTTTAGGAGAGCATAGATGGAATGGTTCAAAACATACCAAATAGAGAAAGGACATTTTAAAAGGGGACTTAAATGGTCATGTAGGGAAGGATAGTAGACAATATAAAGGGATACATGAAGGATATGGGATTGGGGAAAGAAATGAGATGAGTGAGGCTATTCAAGTTTTTGTTATTAGCCTACGACCTAGTAATAGCAAACAAAACTTTAAAAAGCCAGGTGAACTACATCATGTAAAGTCTGCAAGATTATCCCAAGAGAGAGTTCCACTACCAAAGATAGGCTCGTGGTTATGGACGTCTATATAAAAACATGAAAGAGAATGGACGAAATTAATCGGCGTTCAAGAACAAGGTAGTGGAATTTAAAAATGAAAAAGTAGACATATTTAGGGATAAATTAGTTGAAGAAGAAAAATAGAACTCCAAATATGAGGTCAATATTATGTGAAATGAGATGGTTGATTGTATTAAGAAAGTGGCAAAAGAAGTTTTAAGAGAATCTTGAGGGAAAATAAATTTAGATAAGGAAACCTGGTGGTGGAGTGATGAGGTTCAAAAGGCCATTAACGAAAAAACGATCATGTTAAAAAACTTGGCAATAAAATAAACATAATCATAACTTTGAAGAATATCAAAATTAGTAAGTAAAACTAAATTTAAGGCATAAAATAATCTACACATTAAACTAGGAACAAGAAAATGTGACAAAGATATCTTCAAATTAGCAAAATGAGAGACAAAAAATGTAGGGCTCTATACCATATTAAATATATTAAGAGTGATGATCAAAGAGTCTTGGTAAAGGATGAAAAAGTCAACAAAAGGTGGAGAGTTTATTTTCAAAAATGATTAAATGTTAAAACTATAAGAACACAGTGGTAAAAGGAACTACTGGCATAAGTGAGGGAGAAAGTCATAGATACAATCGTAGGATTAGGAAATCGGAAGTGAAAGACGCTTTGAAAATGAAGATATGGAAGACTTTAGTACCAGACGGTATCCTAATAGAGGTTTAGATATGATGAAGATAGAAAAGGTTTTAGAACCAGATGGTATTCTGATAGTGGTTTGGAAGTGCCTGGGGGAGATTGGCATTGACTAACTGACCAAATTGTTCAACAAGGTTTGAGAACAAAGAAAATATTAGATAAATGGAGGAAAAGTATTGTAGTAGTATTTACAAGAACAAATGAGAAATACATAATTGTGCAAACTATCGAGTGATCAAACTTATGAGCCACACTATGAAGCCCTGGGGAGAGTGATTGAATAACGACTAAGGTATTAAACGAGTGTATCATAACACCAATTTGGTTTGATGCCAGGGAGGTCAACAACTGATGTTATTTTCCTACTTAAGCAACTGATTGAGAAGTTTAGCGCGAAGGGAAAAGACATCCACATAGTCTTTATTGATCTAGAGAAAGTTTAGGATGAAGTACCTCAAGATTTGATTTGGTAGTCGTTGGAAAAGAAAGGAGTCTCCAAATACTATATCAACTTGATGAGAGATATGTACAACATAGCGTTAACTAATATACGAATAACTAGTTGAAAGACGAGTGAGTTTTCAATAGGGGTGGCAATGGACCCGGACCCGGGTATTCCCGATACGGGTCCGGATATGGGCCCAACATTTGGACCCGAACACTACTCTGGTCCTGGTTCGGATCCAGTTGAACCCAACCCATACCTATAAACTGTTAGACATAAAATACTTCAAGTCTTATTTGTTTTGGTGTATTAAGGATCAGATATAATAAGAACTCATAGTCATCTTTAGCTATTAAACGACAAATCAGACAACTTGAAATCTAATGGCAGTGGTTGTGACCTTGTTGCCAATAATATTGGTATATGATGGTAAAAAAAGAGGTAAAAAAAAAAGAAAGAAGCTCGTAGTGAGGGTGGTAATAGACAGAACCAGACTCGGGACTCGACAAGATAGACCCGACACCCAAGGTGTACAGGTATGGGTCCAACGTTTGGACCTGCCGGGTCAGGTACGGGTCCAAATCCTAGACCAGAATACTATTCGGGTTTGGGTCTGGGGCCGGTCCAACTGGACCCGACCCATTGCCACGTCTAGATTTCAATGACAATTGGTCTATATCAGGTGTCAACAATAAGCCCATACCTCTTGGACTTAGTTATGGACGACTTAACTAGGTGTATACAAGATGAGGTGCCATGGTGCATGTTGTTCGTGGATGACACAGTTTTGATCGATGAGACCCATAATGGCGCCAACACAAAGTTAGAACTTTGGAGGGATGCTTTAGAATCTAAAAGCTTTAAAATTAACCGAACTAAGATAGAGTATATAAAATGCATATTTAGTAATAATAGGAGTAAAGTCCACGGCGTGGTTAACATTGACGGCCATAAAATACCAAAACGAGTGTACTTGAGATATCTTGGGTCAATAATCCAAGGAAATTGAGAGATTGGGGAAGATGTGGTACATAGAATTAGAGCTGGAACGATGAAGTGGAGATGTACAACTGGAATTTATATGATCGTCGCAAACCAATGAAGCTGAAGGCAAGTTCTATAGGACAGCTGCGAGACTAGCTCTGCTCTATGAGGAGGAATATTACGGGGTCAAAAAACATTATACCCATAGAATGAGTGTAGCAGGGATGAAGATGTTGAGATGAATGGGTGGCAAGACAAGAAGAAATACATTCGAAATGAATACATTGGGGAAATTTAAGGTGTGGCACCTATAATCGATAAGATGAGATAATAGACTTAAGTGGGTTGGACATATGTGGCGCCGAACCAATACAACACCTGTTAGGAGCTGCAAGTTAATTCAAGTGGAAGGCTCAAACGGGGCAAGAGGTATGCCCAAAAGGATATCATTTGATGTAGTGACAAAATGCATGGGGACTTATGACTTTACTGAGGGTGTAGCCCTTAATAGGGTAGAATGGCAAAAGTTATGAGGACTTATGACTTTACTGGTTGGAAAAAGGCTTTGACAATAATGATGATAGTATTACATTGTAATTCGAGAGTTTAGTTTGTAAAATATATTGTTTTAATATGTAAAATATCTTTGATCTATGAACTCAAAGATTTATCGAGACAATAAAAGCAAAAGTTTACTAAGATTAGTAAAATTTAAGGATTTTACTATATAAAATTCAGTTAACTATAATAGTTTTTATCGAGGCTAGAAAACTTTTATCAAGGCTTGAAACATGGTTCAGAGACCTGAATCGCCCCTTTGAAAAATTGGTCTGGACCGGTTGATCAACGATCCAACGGAATGAACTGACGAAACATCATCAACCAAGTTTATCTTAATTATATGGGATCAACTACATGAATCTTGTTCTCCAATTCTTATTTATCAATAGTTATACTATTAGTAAGGTCAAAAGTCAATATTGTTTTTCACTACTTCTATTAATGTCCTTTTGTGTCTTCTCCTTGCTTTTTTAGATAAACAATTAAAAAAATTTAAAAATTTAAAAATTTAAAAATTTAAAAAATTAAAAAATTAAAAAATTAAAAAATTAAAAAAATACATGTGGGACCTAATTCTTTGGCAAAAATGGGTAGGTTCCCGATACTTGGGCAAGATTGGATCGGCCTAGCCAATTCCTTATCCGAACTGGCCGATTCCAACCCAGTTTTTATAGATTAAAAGGAGAAGGGACAAAACAATATCAAATATTTAACTTTGTATGATATTTATTTTTAACCGTGAAATCAGAGGTTTATGAAGACTGTTAAATCAATGGTTTATTGGGAATTATAGAGAAAATCTAAGGCATTCACCCTGAAATTTTCAATAAAATCTTGTGGGTTTTACTAATTAAAAGAAAACGAACAAACTGAATACTCTATAATCAATTTTTTTACTCACTATCTCATTTTAATGCATAAAATGAGTGATACACGGATTCAATACATCAAAATTTTACTTAAAGACTCCCTCGTCCCTAAACTTCCAGAGACATGGAAGTAGTTGTTATCTCCATTATCAATCATAACCCAAAATTTCTCAATGATCCCCATTCTCAAACATAAAAAAAAAAAATTAAAAAAAATACTGTATAAATATTTGAGGAATCGAACTTTTTTTTTTTTTTTTCCCCTTGAGCAATTCACAGAATCGCTAATTTTTTTAAAACGTTTGGTACATTGATCACGCATGTAAAGATCAACAATGTTTATGATTAAATTATAGTATATGAATAATTATTTATTGGTTGCAGTTTGTATAGAGCCAAGGCTCTGAATAATCAAAAGTAAAGCCTATTTTTAAGTAGTGTTGAGAAACATGATTTCAATTCTGGAAATCTTTGTGATAGCCTTAAAATATATTTTCATATTTAACTATAAAATTTAAAGCTTCAAAAATAATGTAGATCGAGCAGATCTATTAAAAGCTTGAAAATCTTAAAAATTGATGGTCCAAAAATGCGTTGCAAGATGCACTATTTCCAAAACTTGAAATCCATTTTTTTCTCATGTCCATGCATCTTGATGTCAAGATGATCAATTTGAGGATATTTGGGCATCAAAACAACCTCTTTTAGCAAAACTTTTGAGGTGGGCTTTAATTTGATCATTTAGAACCTCGACTCTATATAAATGTTTTCCTTATTTTAATAGCTTTCTAGAGTACTGAATGTAAATGGAATCGGACAATATTTTAAGAGCAATTTATAATAAATTGATAATTTTGTAAAGCCATGTGATTTACAGTAATTTTTAACATCATACTATCAAGGGAAAAGTTTATATAAAGCTGAGGCTCTAAACAATCAAATTTGAGTCTACCTTAAAAATTTCACTAGAAGAGGTTGTTTCGATGCCTAAATATCTTCAAATCGATCAGCTCGACATCAATATGCATGGACGTGAGAAAATAATGGATTTCAAGTTTTGAAAATAGTGTATTTTGTAACATGTTTTTGGACCGTCAATTTTCAAGATTTTCAAGTTTTCATAGATCTATAGATCTATACCATTTTTGAAGCTTTAAACTTTATAAATAAATATGAAAATATATTTTAAGGCTACTGCAAAGATTTCTAATATTAAAATTACATTTCTCGATACTATTTGAAGGTAGGCTCTAATTTGATTGTTTAGAGCCTAGGCTCTATACAAACCGCACCCTACTATAAATTACATAATTGACATTTAAAACACAGTTTCCCAATTGTTTCCACATATAAAACTGATTGCACCAATGTTAGTTATCAAACAAGGGAAACTAAGAACCAATTTTCCAGCAGTTATCAAAATGGGGAAAGTAATTGGGAAAGTGATTGCACCAACTTGCCCTGATGTTTCATAAATATCAAGAATTCTTGGTGAAGAGGAAAAAATAATTATCAAACAAGGCCTAGGAATCCTTCACATGTTCCAATGCTTTTCTATACCACTTGTTACTGCTTACCGTGTATTCTTTTTTCACATGAGGCCCTCCCACGTAATTTTACATATTATATCCAACTTGCTACTGTCTACGGTGAATATTTTCGTCACTAATTGCCCTCCCAAGTATTTATATATTTTTCCTCATCAATGTCCCTCCCAGGTCTTTATTTTCCTCATTAGTGACCCTCACAAAGGCAGTAATACCTAAAAAAAAGGCAGAAATAACTGAAAGGTTGCAGTGAAAGTCTTTTGAGAAATTTTTACAGCAATTTGTAATTTGAAGATGTCCAGAGAGTTCCAAACTAAAAAATAAAAATTTCAAATTTCGAAGTCCCAAAACAACAAATGAGAAATTTCTAGGTGGTCGGCTAGGAATGATGATGTTAGGTCTCTTAAGGGAGTTATTATGAGAAGTGATTAATATGGAAATTCGAACTTCAACAAGGAAAAATAACGGTTGGACCTCTGGACTTGAAAGGAAACAAAAAAAAAATCAGAGTCTAGAAAATCATCACATAATTCAAACCCTGTGATCAATATGTTGAAGCTAGATGGCATGGCCGAGATCGTGGATGATTGGGTGTTTAAGCATACTGACACCTTAAATTGTTTTACCAAAAATATGTAATGATGCCCATCTTCTCATGCTTAGCTTCTTTTCCTGTTGAAAGGGAAACTTCTTTTCTTTTTTCTTTTTTCTTTTTTCTTTTTTTTGGATAGTTCAGTAGAGATCGGGGCCCCTAGAGGTAGAAATGGAACTCAAATGTTGTCACACCTGGCCATCCTGACCACTTAGCCCTGAGCCCATTCCTATGTCAAAAGGAAAATCTGGAAAAGTTATTTCTACATCACCAACTATTGCCCCTCTCTCTCCCTCTCGTCTCTCTCCCTCTCACACAGTTCTGGTATTCCTGGCTAGCTGTCACCAGATGCCGAAGTCATTCACTCTCTCTTTCACTTCTGATATTACTTGCTTGGACCAGTCTATGCTGGTGCTTGACTTCTGATTAGCAGAACTTTCAATAGCATCCAAATGACTTCTCACAAAAACTGGAATTCAATTTCGAACGTAGAAAATCAAAGATTTTGTAACAATATAATTATTTGGAAATCACAAGGACAAATTTAAAGTTCTAGATTGGGCTTCTAACTGCTTAAGAAGACATAATTTTCTGTATTCAACTTTTGAAATGATGCAAGGAGACCTACTTTTGATGTCATAGGAACCATCCCAGATTCCCGATAGATCACAAGCGCCAAGCAAACCCCAAAAAATAACATGAAGCA